>NW_020200878.1:24624-57979 GCF_001531365.2 Cynara cardunculus var. scolymus
TTGTGCCTTCACCTTTGATTTCTCACCCCTTTGAGTAGCACACTTCTTTTTGATTAAGCCCACCATATCCTCGAAGATGAGTTGTGCGTAATCAAGGGGCAGATTGAAGTAGATTCCATATACAATGGAAAGCATGGCATGTGAGGCTTGGTCATGGCTGCCGACCTTCCCTGCTATACAACAATTAACTATCAAAAAACAGAGTATTCCAAATTGGGGGAAGGCCTTTTCTTTTGAATTCAGTCCTTTTAATGATTTTTGTCTTAGCTGTGTAGGAGTGAAATTCAAGAATTTCAATCAGTTTCGCGTTTGTAAGTGATGGAGCGAAGGTATCCAAATTTAGATTTGCCAAGGAAGGTAGGTGCAGGGCTGTGCGCAGGGTGGTGACATTCAGTTCCATTGGAACAAGCGATTTGACAGTAGGCTGTGAAGCATAACCTACTATGCTTAATCCAGAATTGTCCAGGGTAGTAATATAAGAACTGAGTAAAAATTGGGTAATATATGTTTCTGGGGTAGGTTTAGTTGCTGAGATAGCATAGTATAAAGGATGGTTGCGAAGGATTTCAATGAGAGGATATGTGAATTCAGGGAATCCAGATGGTGAGGGAGCGAAATAATAGTTATTGGGTTTCTTTACAAATACCCTTCTCTCATATTGATTTTGGAAGAATGAAAGGGCATGAGAAGTAAGTGCTTGTGATTGATTTACTTCGTTGTCGCTTGAGTTATTCACAGATTGAACGGAGGCGGAAGAGCTTGAAGACATAGTTGCAGGTTTGTCGGAAAGCTTGAGGTTCATCAGAGTATAAGGAGTAATGTAAAGGTTTACGTTTTGGGAGGAAGGGGTATTTATAGTGAGGAATTTGAAAGCGAACCGTTTATTAGGTGAAAAAATCGTGATGAGTGGCTATAAGGAGAGACGAATCAAAATATGACACGCGGTGTTGGGAAGACACACGATTGATGACGTGCGCCTCTGTTTCTGACATGCGCGTGATATGCTTTAACCCTTATCCACAGAACCACGCGCACCATATCAATAATAGAGAACTATAGAAGAGAGTTCTGTCAGAGGCCTAAGGATAACAGAGCCTCTGTGATATGTGTGGGGCCTTCTAACATGTTACACCTTTATTTACCTAAACGGTTTGAAAATCCTCAGATATGAGTATTTGTTCAGTTCAGACCCACAGAGCCTCTGATAGAAGCGCCAGAGATTCTGATGAGTTGACCTCTGAGATCAAGATACTTCAAAAGTTTTGGCACTTTCTGAGGTTTTGATTTTCAATTCAAAACTCCCCCTATGAGCCAGCTTCCATGGCTCCCCCTCAAAACAAAAACATTTAAAATCCTAAGAAGAAGTACCGACAGAGAATCCGTTCAAAGAGCCTCCGAGAGTTATCATAGAGGATCTGTGAAAAGACTTATGTGATGAAAAACATTTTGCTTCTTCAAAAGGTTTTATTCTTTTTAAAGCACATACTCCCCCTCAAACCTTACAAGTCTCTTCAAGATAAACCTATTAACTATGAAAACAAGTGAAGGTTAATCAAGAAATAAAAGTATATACAAAAAGAGATTATTCAAAGAAAAAACTTTATAGAAGAATAAATAAACAATAATACATACAACAGTTGAGATAACAGAACCTCTTTCTTGTTTTAGGCATGATGACAGAAGCTCTAGGGTGCCAGTCATATGTCTCGAGCATCCTGAGTCCACGACCCAAGTAGACACATGCTGCTGCTTTTGCATTTAAAGAACGTTTAATTTGGGTACCTACTTCCAATTGGGTCCCTTCTTATTAGCCTGTTTAAAGTATGCCATAGCATCTTTTGATTTGGTCTTATTGTTCTTAGAAGAAGAATTGCCAATTTGTCTATTGTTCACCCCAGATTTATGGTTCTTGGGTGAGAGACCGACATGAAGAATGGTGAATATGATTAGATAGAGCATGCATAATATTGATACAATCACAGAAGGAGACATTGCAAGAAGCTTTCTTAAAATTTTCATTAAAAATATCAAAGAAGGGTACAGAGTTTTTATTTTTAGAGCCCTTCTTAGGTATGGGTTTCTCTTTACAAGATTCCTTCCCTATTCTAGGCTCCTTTTTTAAATCCTTTTTAAAACTCTTCTGTATTGRTCCCCTCTTTGGTTTTCCTGCAATCACTGAGACAGAAGCAGTGTTAGATTGAGGCCATTTTCTCAATTGTTGCCAAGTGTAAATTGGTCTTTAAGTTGTAGAGGAAGAGCATTGAGAGTTACTTTGTCTTTGATTTTCCTTCTTTCTTTTCTCAAGATCAATGTTAGTTTCTACAACTTGTGTAGGACTTTCTTCATGATCTGAGGCATATTCATGCTTAGAAGTATCATTTTCAAAGAGCTCTGTGACAAAAACCTTTTTATAAAGGGACTCACTTTCAGAAGGCTCTGTGATGTGTTTTAAAGAAAAATTCAAGAGCCTCTGAGGATAACTTTCTCTCAAGAGGATGAATGGTACACACAAAAGCACAGTTTTCTTGAGTTTCTGGTTGTCCAAACTTAAAAATTTATATCTGACTCTGTCTCATAAATCTCCTTGGAATGGAATCCTTCTTTTCAGAAGGTGAGAAAGAGTCAATATAGTCTTCAAAAGCAACATTTTCCATTGCTAAACAAGTTTTTGTGTCTAGAGCAACCAACAGCCTTCTTCTTTTGAAAATGGACTTTGTGTTAGGAATATTACTTTTAAGATTCTTTGCGGATCTAAAGCTACTCTCAAGAGTTTTGTTGGATTTAAAACCAGGTTTGTTGTGAAATTCTGAGAACCCCAGACCTCTTCTGCCCATGTTAACTTTTATCTTTTTTATAAAAATTTTGAGCCTCTTGAAACTTTTTAATTTTGAGCTCTCTGTCAAGAACATCTTGGTGCAAAAATTCTCTTTCTTTTTGGAAGAATTCTTTGACAGAAGTAATATTGCATTTCTCATGCTCCAACTTCCTTAACTCATCAACCTTGTTTTTTAACTCCTTCTGAATTTCGGCAACATTTTCTTTTGAAGATTTTTCTAAATTTACAAAATTTGATTGATCCTCTTCGAACATTTTAAAAAATCTGTTTCTTTCCTCTGTGAGAAGAATGACTTCTTTTTCACAAAGAGAAAGTTTTTCTTTAAGCTTGTAATGTTCCAAATGACATGAATCAATTGATTCAGAAAAGTAAGAAGTGGAAACCTCTTGGTCATTTGAGTAAGAGGAGTCTGAGTCAATATTTGCCATCCCACAGAAGATCTCATCCTCTGTGTCTGACAGAGATTCATCCTCTTTAGCCTTGAAGCTATGATATTCATCAATACTAATGTCTTGGTTGTTCTCGAGAGTCTTCTTCCCTTCTCTGATTTGTTTTTCCAATTCTGCCCAAATGTCCATAGACAKATRGCARTGATCAATACATTTGAAGATCTCATGTGGTATAGCCATGATCAACATCCTTTTGCATTTGCTTTCCAATTCCACTAATACCTTTTCATCATCGTTCCAGTTTGCGATTGGTTTGGGCTCATAGTGCTCAGGAACTTCAGGGGTTGTACCAGTAGCTGGAACTCTTGAAATTAAAATCATTTGCACGTATGTAGGATTGTAGAGAAATTCACACATTCTGGGGTGAATTCCCTCTAAAAAGTTGATCATGCGCACTTTCCATTGCGGATATTCCTCTCGGATAAGCGTGGGAGGTTTTGATTGAGATCCAGTACTCATGAACGAGGTATTAACCAAATTCGCCATTCAATTGATTTAAAAGTGATTGAAACAGGGTAGATCTGAAGAAAACTAGTGTTCTAGAAAACACAGATTAATACCAAAAACAAAATTAATCGAATAAGAATTTAATTCCTGCTTTGATACCAATTGTTGGACCTTAAATTCAGCTTTGATATTGATCTAATACTCTGAATGAACTCTAAGATGATTAAAGTGCAGCGGAAACAATATTAAGAACAGAACAGAGTAAATAAACTAAGAACACACAGTTAAGATGAGGAAGAAGATAAATGCAGGAGAATTGCTTCAAAGGTTTTTCAATTCATTCAATTGAAAAAATAGACGATTACAATTCGGAAGCACACTGATTACAAAGGTCTTAGCCGCTATTTATACTAGTTCCTAACGACCTTACTGACAAGATCTAGACATGTGAAATCATCTAAGCCGTCCAAATAAAGTCGATTTAGTCCTAGTCACGTGAGAAGCACATGCAGCTAATAATCATTGAAAAACAGTTGGAACAGAATCTTCACAGAAGACGAAATCCGCAGACCCTCTGTGAGCCATCTCAGAGGCTCTGCTGTAATTGACTTGTATGTTCTTATTGACAGAGGACAATTTTCCAGAACCTCTGTGAGAGACATCAGAGGTTTTGTTACACTTTACTTGCTCGAATATAAGGCTTCTGTGGATAGTCCTCTGTTGTCTTCTGTGGAAGATATCCTTCTGTCAAGACTTGTAGAATACTTTTTCTATACTTTTACAAGAGATGAATAATAGAGCTAGCAAAGTTAGATGAAGGCCCTTCCCATCTTCTCTTCTCCACAACCTTCCCTTCTACTTGTCGATTCTTATTTCGTTTTGTTACTTCGGCCGCATCCGTAGTTAGTGAGAAGGTATTGGGGTTCATAGCAATTACAAATTCTCTGATAGATGGTTTCAACCCCCAAATATACCTTTCCACCTTCCTGGATTCCGATGAAATATAATGTTAAGCAAATCGACATTATTTTATGAATTTCGCAGTGTACTCTCGAACTGTTCCGTTTCCCTGTTCTAACTTCAGAAAATCCTCTTCCATTTGTCGTACAACAGTTTTAGGGTAAAATTGATCCTTGAACCGATCCACAAATTATGTCGAGTATAATGTTTGTAACACAACTGTTCTGGCCAACAATTCAACTTCCCACCAAAACAGAGATGGTGCTGAACACAGATTCAATCTCCTTGATCCAGCACATCACTTTCACTGGAACTCTTTCCCCAGAAAAAGTTGGCGTTTTGAATGCCAAGAACATCTTGATGTCTCCTTCTTTGTTATGAGTAACCGAAATAGAGGGATGAACTTCCCCATTTCCTCTTCCAGCATATATCTGGTTACATACTCTGGGTGTGGCACTGATCTTTCTTGAACATTCCTAGAATGGGATTCTTCATGTTCAGAATGTACTTCAGTCCGACCCCTTTTTTGTGACTGACTCCTTCCTCTACCTCTTCCCCTTGGTCTTCCCCGACTTCTATTTCCAGAAGTAATGGTTGGAAGATTAACGAGTGATTCTTCTCTTTCTTCAGATTCTAGACGAGCTATTCTTTCAGATCTCCAAGTTCGGCTAGACATCTGTAGATTTTAGTGTTAATAATCACGTATTCACATTCCCAAATATAATGAAGTATTCAAGTTCAGATATGTACATGTAATTCATAATTACATTGGCCAGATGTAATTAAAATTTACCTTACACACTATTCTTTCAACTCATCATATTTATTTCCAATGGTGCTAACTATGTCCGAGACCCTTAACATGCAATAAAACAGTTTAAGTCAATATATCATGCTGTTGAATACCTAAATCCCTTAAACTCAGGCTCTCATACCACTTTCTGTAACACCCCCTTTCACACATTGCATATAACATATACTTCATATACAAGAAATACATGTTTATACATCACATAGGTCCCTTAGTACTAGAATTTATCATTACCGAATACATGGTCCAAAAATTCAAAATACAATTCTTGCACTATTTCATGTTCAACTAACAAAACTATACATAACATAGCCAAATATTCTATCAAATATGCACCTAGGAAAATATCACAATTTTCCTTTCCTTTTACCGTCTGGACCTTTTGCAATACATATTTAGAATCACAAAAACGAGGGTTCGACCGAAAGGTCTAGTGAACTTCCCTTTTTATGTCATTGCAGGGTGATAATCACCAAAACTTTTATGCAAAACATCTTTTCATATATATAACAAATATATGAACAAGTAAGAAAATATTACMAGTAYCTCTTTAMTTTTCAAGCCAATTCCAATGCTKGYAAATAATACATCAAAACCCAAATAGGTTTGTACTAACCATGTATATCATAGTGCCACCTTTAAATCTTTCTAAATAAACAAGGTTTATTCAAGTTTCAGGCCAAACCTGTTATTTCCTCCTCAATAACATTCAGACTATGATTTCCAATAAGAACCCTGATCCTAAACCTTTAAATCTCAAAGAAATAAAGATTTCGGACCACGGTAATCTTAAAGGATATAATAGTGAGAGTTATATCACATAACACACGTACAAATGCCACCCTTATATCCAAATGTACACCTCTCCTTGATATGCCACCCTTATCTCATGGTAAACCTCTCCTTGATATGCCACTCTTATTTCCTCATCAAAACTTTTCACAAAACCCTTCCATATAGAACAGATCGCAGTCAAAAGAATATTATCAGTTCAAAATCATCCTTATCAAAAATTCCCACTTTATGATAAAAATAACAATTTTTATAAACATTACATAAGTCAAAGTCCAAATCCGGTCAAATTAAACATGGCCGGACTTTATCTCCGGTCAAGACTTGGCCGATTTACCAAATCCGGACAACACTTCATCTTATCCGGATTACTAATCCGGACACTAAAGTTCCCAACACTTTGTCTGATTTACCACTAATCCGGTCAACATAACTTGTGATTTTTGATCGATTTATAAATAAATTGGTCACCTTTTGGTCCTATTCGTACTTCTCCATTTAAAACACTTAACATAGTTTAAAAGTTCAAAAATCGCTCAACACCTAAACCGGCTAACACATCAGTCGGATTACCCTTAAACCGGTCGAGACTATGTCCGGTTTATGTCTAATCCGGTCAACACACCAGGTGGTTTACATCTAATCAGGATAGCATTTGAGCGATTTATATACATATATATATATATATATCCAAATTCTATCTAACTCTAAATCGCATAATACTATGAGTGGTTTAGAGATAATCCTGTCAAAACCTTACCTGATTTAAGTCAAATATGTTAATCTTTCAAAACTCAATTCAATATGCAATTCAATGTATTTTGAAAGCACTAATTACTTACCTTGAATTTCCTTTTGAAAACCAACTGAATCTTGGTGAAAATGCAATCCGATCAATCCTCTTGCTCACTTATGGTATCATAAATAGCAATAAGAGAAAATGGAGGTTAAGACCCTTCTTTTATACCTTTCCTTAACAGGAAAGTCAGCTTACTAAAGCCTCCCCTCCTCACATGCATGCATACATACACCATCCATACATGAGACTTTTGTTCACACACATGCATATTCACACATACATATACACTTCTGCATGTACTTCTTTATGTATATAGTTATGCCTACATATATTATTGCATACTCATTTATGCATATAATTTCACATACTAGCATGATCAATATAACAATTTATCATGCTGTCACGTAATTATTTATCAAATAATCACATATTAATTACCTCAGGTGATAACCAGAATCTGGTTATCACAGTATATATATATCTTACTACATATATAACCATTTAGGTCATTATCTTAATTACAACTTTTGAAGCATAGGTTAAAACTATTTTATACAAGAAATTCAAAAAACTCTTAATTACAACTCATCAAACATGTGGTATAAGTTTTTTATGAATTAAGTGTATAGCAATGGGTCAGACCTTGTTTTTCTCTTCTCTTCCATTTCCATAAAGTCCCTTCCCCGACAAACCAGTTTAGGTAATGTCAAAATGACTTTCTCTGCTCTTCTTCCTTTTCCAAACTTCTTCTTCCTTTTCATGAATCCTCCTGCGCCAAAAGAAAATTAGTAAGGTCAGTCATATGCTTTCTTCAATTGCTGCAAACTTTGGACAAATGAGCGGTTCCACGAAGACCTCATCGATGCATATAACCAGAATTTTGAGGTTTTGATTTCTCCACAGCTTCTTTAAATCCTTTCTCCAGCCGGATGCTTATGGTTGCTCAGGTAATTAGTTTTTCATATCCCTTTCCCCATAATCAATTGTTCCCTTATCCCTAACAATTGAATCTTCTATATCTGATGTCTTCAACTTTTAGCCTTCTCGATTCAAGGTAATAGTTCTCTACTTTCATTCTCAGTGGTATCGTTGCCTGGTTTTATGGGTTTCTACCCCTTTAATTTAAACCCTAAAGAACCAAATCGCCTGGCTCTTATGAATGAACTTCGCTTTGAACTAATTCATCGGTTTTATTCAAACAACAAAAAGTAGGGCTTTTGATCGCCTTCTCTACCCCTGATAACAGTTCTCGATGCCTTCAAAGCAGTAGCAGTTCTATTGAAGTTCATTTTTGATCAATCTTGTGTTGTTAATCTTGAATGCCGTTTTTATAGTCAATATATTTATTTAGAGTCAAGAATTGCAAGAAGCAAATTGCATATTGTTGTAAGGCCAATTTTATGAGTGGTTGTTATTCTATTTTGATTTTTAATTTGGAATTGCTTTAGGATTGCTTTTGAGTGATCAATGCACTAATTTATTATTTGGGTTTGCAGATACATGGCATGGTTGCAGTTACTAGATACTTAAATGTCACACCTATTGTTCTAGATCGGACAAATCATCATTTTGGGCTGATCCAAGGTGAGTTAGCAGAAGATTACATGAAACCACCAATTCAAAACGCAAACTTTTATAATTTTAATAACTCAAAGGGTTTAAGAGGGTCGCTATGGTGTCGCCACAACTTGGCACACAATGTCCAATGATGCAAAATGGCATATATGGCCACACACTTTTACCTTGTTGCACCATTCTCCATGGTTAGGTGAAAGTGGCATTTTCATCACTTGTTAAGCATGCATAATCTGAATATTATGAAATATTGTTTTTTTCTTATTATACATGTATAATTATGGAATAGTGTAAGAACTCACATATATTGATTAAAAAGTGGCAGTTTATTTAGGTAACTTTGGTTATGCATGAGTGAAATATGGTTTGCAAACATATTCTTATTAATACTATTACCTCATGTTTTGTTAGTATTTCATATTCCTGATCAATGGAGTATGTGATTGATTTTCTTTGTTTTAATACTATGTTTTTTACTTTTGTGGCTTTTTGGATGGAGTAGTGATTTTTGGTAGCATCAACTCATTGTCCATGTACAAAAGGGCTCTGGATGGGGAGTACATACTCCATTAAAGAGAACACTTTTGATAAAGACGTTTTACTGTTGGTGCAATTCTTAATATCTATTTGACGATACCAACAAGCCCTCTTTGTTACTAAATTTGTATTCAAAAAAGAAAAAAGAAGTAAAAACAGTCAAAAGGTGAAATTTGAAGTTAATCGTTGCAAATTCTGATCAATCTGCTCTAATCCTGATAATTTTCAACCATTTGAGTTAGGTTGGTTCTTTGAACATAAATTCTTAAATAATCAAGAAGTATTTATTTTAGAAATTTTGAAGGAGCTAGGATTGAAGCTGACATTCAGAAAGTATACAGATCAAATTCATATAGTTTTTAATAAGCATTGTTGTAGTTTCCTACTTAAGGAATGATGTCTGCTGGAATTATGCATAAGAAAAGTATATGAATTCCAAAGATTGAATATATATATATATATACATATATATTCAGAGGGGGGTCTGTTTTTGGAATGGTAAACTATAGGATTTACACTGTTCTTGAATCCTTTTGTAAATCTGAGCGTATAATCCAAATTAAGCTGTAAACAATTCCACTCGGAAAAATGAGGCTGCTTTCGGTGAAGATAAAGATGATAGTTTCTAAGGGTGCCTGTCCCCCTCTGTTTATACCAAAATTTGATTTTGCCTTTATTTAGTCAAACATCATTCTTTGTAGCCAATGATTTTCTACATAATTCAACAACCCTTGCATTTTTTTGTCCTTATGGTTTGTTAAAAATAACACTTTTCGTCCTGACAGTTCGTTTGCTAGAAAAAAATATAAGCATCTCTAACAGATTCTAAGAGGTTGTGATGATGAATCTGTATGCATCTGAGTGGATTCTAAGAGATTATCTGCATCTTGGCAGGGCAACTTGGATGGTAATGTGAAAAAACAAGATCAGATGGTCTTTTTTTCTTTTGACATTGCAACATGGATGTTTGCAGCCATGGTTGATTTATCCTCTTTGTTCGATTTCTTACAAATCAAGTCAACCAAGTTCATATTTGCTGTCTCATCTAAGCAGTGTGGTTCTGTCTAGGAATACAACATATGCTTTAGCATTAAATAGTAGATCAAGAATGGGATAGAGACAGGATCATCCAACAGTATATTGGTTTACAATTTACATTCTTCCCTTGTCAATATTAAGTGACTCAAGGCGTTAAATATCACTTTATCTTTGCTGAAAGAATGGGAAAATCTTTGTGAAGAGTTTTTTTTTTGTTGGGGTCACAACATACCGAAGATACAAGTATAAAATCTGAAGAATCAGATTCTGAGGAGAAAGAAGGCAATCCTGATCCTTCTGATGGTGAATTTGAAGTAGGGAAATTGCTAGCAGTTTGTTATGGTGATCCAAACAAAGTCAACGATTATCAAGTTATATCTATTTTTAAAGTATATAATATGTAGTTATATCACACTTTCTATATTATTAAGCAACTATCAAACAATCATGTATTGCTGATAGAATACTGTGAGTATCATTAAGCTACTAGCAAACGTACCCTTAGTATGAAGTATTATAGCATATTCTTCTTATGTGCATATTTTGGTTGGCTTGCAAAAAAATTACACAAACTCATGATTCAATATCAGACTAATATTTCAGAATTGTGATTCACTCGTGCCGCATCGCGTGGGTACACCACTAGTATATATATATATATATATATATGCATGCATGATATATGTGCAGGAAATGGATGTGTATATATGAACATATATGCATGGTGTATGTGTGCATGCATGTGGGGGGGGGGAGGAAGGCTGTAATAGTCGACCTTCCTTAAGGGTATAAGAGGAGAGTTTAGCCTCCATTTTATTCTTCTTTCTATTTTGATTCATAAGTGAGCGATTTAAGAGAAGGGATTGATCGGATTGCTTATTGTCAATATTTCAAAGTTGATTTTCAAAAGGGATTTAAATGTGAGTGATTAAATGCTTTAAAATTTCATAATTGATTGTGTTAGGAATTTATCACTTGGTTGGCATGTAAATCGGACAAAGGCTGACCGGATTTAATTAGATCGGACAAAGGCTGACCGGATTAAACATAAACCGGACATAGTCTCATGCGGTTTAAGGGTAATCCGACTAATGTGTTAGCCGGTTTAGGTGTTGAGCTATTTATGAACTTTGATTTTATGTTAAGTGTTTTAAACGGAGAAGTAGGAATATGACCAAAAGGTGACCGGTTTATTTATAATTCGATCAAGATCACATGTTATGTTGACCAGTTTAGTGGTAAATCGGACAAGGCATTGGGCGATTCGGTGTCCGAATTAGTAAACCGGACAAGATGAATAGTGTTTTCCAGATTTGGTAAACCGGCCAAGACTGTGTTGACTAGATTTATGCATTGACCTTGCAATTATTGGTATGAATATGATTTAATAATCTTTACAAAGAAATGGGAATTTTTGATACAGTGATTCTGAACTAATGATATTCCATTAGAACATTTATAACTATGGTCTGTTCTAATTGGTATTGTTTTATTAAAAGTTTTGTTGAGGATATAAGGGTGGCATATCAAGGAAAGGTGTACCATGGGATAAGGGTGGCATATCAAGGAGAGGTGTACCTTTTGATATAAGGGTGGCATTTGTATGTGTGATGTATAATATAACTCTTACTATTATATCCTTTAAGATTACTGTGATTTGGAATCTTTATTTCTTTGTGACTTAAGGATTTAGAATCAAAGTTCTTATTGGAAATTTGTTGGTCACGGTTCCAGCATCTTCCAAAATCGAAACGTGGCATTGGCTGCTACGCTATAAAGGAAATAAGGTTGCGCCATCACCAAGGCAATTGCTTTTGGTGTAGTGGGTAAGCGCTTGATCCTAACAATTGGTATCAGAGTAGGTCACGGGTTCGAATCCCATGGTGTGCACAATGTGCAAGGAGTGCATAATTATGAGAAAGGCATGTTGCGCGGCCATTGACTTCTAACGAAGCTCTTATTAATACCGGCAGATGCTGGGGGGGATTGTTGGTCACGGTTCCAGTATCTTCCTAAATCGAAACGTGGCACTCGCTGCTATGCTATAAAGGAAATAAGGTTGCGCCTTCACCAAGGCAATTGCTTTTGGTGTAGTGGGTAAGCGCTTGATCCTAACAAAATCGTAGTCTAGATGTTATTGAGGAGAAAAAACAGGTTTGGCCAGAAGCTTTAAATAAACCTTGTGTAATTGAAAAGTTTAAAAGTGGCATTATGATAAACCTGTTTGGGTTTTGATATATTGTTTGCAAGCAGAGAGTTTAACTTGAAAAGTGGAAAGGTACTGGTAATATGTTCTAACATGTTCATATATTTGTTATATATACGAAAAGTTGTTTTACATAAATGTTTTGGTGATTTTCACCCTGCAATAACATAAAAAGGGAACTCACTAGACCTTTCGGTCTAACCCTCGTTTTGTGATTTTAAATATGTATTGCAGGAGGTGCAGATGGTAAGGGGAAGGGGAAAGGGAAAATGTAATATTTTCCTATATGCATATCGGCATGAAAAATTGTCTACGACATGTATAGTTTTGGTAGACAAAAGTTGATTACTACGAGAATTGTATTTTGAATTTTTGAACCGTGTCTTCAGTATTGGTAGATTCTTATACTAAGGGACCTATGTGATATATAAACATATATTTCTTATGTATGAAGTATGTATTACATGCAATGTGTGGAATGGGGTGTTACAGAAAGTCGTATCAGAGACTGAGTTTATGAGATTTAGGTATTTAACAGCATGATACCTAAACTTAAACTGTTTTATTACATGTTAAGGGTCCCGGACATAGTTAGCACCATTGGAAATAAATATGATGAGTTGAAAGAACAGTATGTAAGGTACATTTTAATTACATCTAGCCAGTGTAATTATGAATTTACAACTTGAATACTTCATTGTATTTGAGAATGTGAATACATGATTATTAATATTGAAAACTGCAGATGTCTAGCCGAATGCGGAGATCTGAGAGGATTGCTCCTGAATCTGAGGAAAGAGAAGAATCACCCGCTAATCTTCCAACCAGTACTTCTGGAAATAGAGGTCGAGGAAGACCAAGGGGAAGAGGCAGAGGAAGAAGTCAGTCACAAGGAAGGGGTCGGACTGAAGTACATTCTGAACATGAAAAATCCCATTCCGGGAATGTTCAGGAGAGATCAGTGCCGTACCCAGAGTATGTAACCAGAGATATGCTGGCAGAGGAAATGGGGAAGTTACGGGAAACTTTAACGTATATTATAGGAATACCGGCTAGAGTGGAAACAAAAAGAGTGGAAGTACATCCCTCTATTCCGGTTACTCATAACAAAGAAGGAGACATCAAGATGTTTTTGGCATGCAAACCGCCAACTTTCTCTGGCGAGAGGAATCCAGTAAAAGCCATGTGCTGGATCAGGAAAAATGAATCTGTGTTCAACACCATCCGGTGTCCAGAAACAGATAAAGTCCGATTTGCTATCAGTGTTAAAATGAAATGCTCTGTTTTGGTGGGAAGTTGAATCGTTGTCAGAACAGATGTCCTTCAGATATTATCCTGGATAGAATTTGTGAATCAATTCAAGGAGCAATTCTTCCCTATGACAGCTGTACGACAAATGGAAAAATATTTCCTGAAGTTAGAACAGGGAAACGGAACGGTTCGAGAATATACTGAAAAGTTTATTGAATACTCTCGAATTGCTGAATACTATATTTCATTGGACTCCAGGAAGGTGGAAAGGTATATCTGGGGGTTGAAACCTCAATCAGAGAATTTGTAATTGCTATGAACCCTATACCTTCTCACTAATTGTGGATGCGGCCAAAGTAACAGAACGGAATAAGAATCGGCAATCAGAGGGAAAAGTTATGGAGAAAATAATATGGGAAGGGCCTTCATCTAATTTTTGAGCGCCAAAAGCAGTAAAATACGATAACAGATCTGAACAGAAGATTGGTTAAAAGGTTTGTACACAATGTCGACTGGTTCATTAAGGTGAATGTAAGATGAACCCGAGGAAATGTTATAAGGGTGGCGAAGCGAGCCATCTGTCCAGGAATTGCCCAGCCAACCGAAGGTGCTTCAGTTGCAATTCCCCGGATCATATTTGACTAAACTCTCTGTTATTAAGAACTCCACAATTGACAATGGGGAGTAATGTGTCGGGTATTCAGGGAAGACCTACTATAAGAAGAGGAGGGAAAGGAGGAGCACGACGATGGTCCTTCCAAATGAGGAAGAATGAGGCAGAGGCATCGCCAAATGTAGTAACATGTACCTTCCTTCTGAACTCAATACGTGCTAAGGTGTTATTTGACTCTAATGCAAACTTTTTGTTTGTATCACCCTCGTTTGCTAAAATTGCATGTTTGAATTCTATGTTACTTAATAACGAATTAGTAGTTGATACTGCTAATAGTCAAGAATCTGTTACTAGTGTATTCAATAACTGCATTACTGTTATTGAGGGTTGTAAGCTACCGATTCGGTTAGATCCTATGCCGATGAAAGAATTTGATGTAGTGGTGGGTATGGACTAGTTGGCAGAATATCAGGCCAGTATTGTTCGTAATAAGAAAATGATCAGAATCATTTTTCCAGAAAAAGGAACAATTATTATTTATGGTGATCGTCAGAATCATCATACCAATCTCTTAACTGTGCTGCAAGCTCAAAAGTGTATTCCGAAAAAATGTCAAGGATGTTTGGCGTATGTGATTGATGTGAAGAAAGAGAAAGGAAAAGAAGAATCGATTCTGATTGTTAATGAATATCCGAAAGTCTTTCCAGAGGATTTATCTAGGTTACCGCTGGACTGAGTTATTGAATTCCGAATTGATCTCATACCAGGGTTGCACCTGTAGCAAAGGCGCCGTACCTGTTAGATCCTTCAGAACTAAAGGAATTAGTTGCTCAACTAAAGGATTTAACAGATGAAGGATTTATTAGACCCAACACTTCACCTTGGGGTGCTCCGGTCCTATTTGTTAAAAAGAAAGATGGATCAATACGAATGTGTATAGATTATCGTGAATTGAACAAGTTGACAATTAAGAACAAGTATCCTCTGCCAACGTTGATGATTTGTTCGATCAACTGGTAGGAGCGAGTTATTTCTCCAAGATTGACTTAAGATCGAGGTATCACCAGTTAAAGGTCAGAGAGGAGGACATCGCTACAACAGTTTTCCGAACTAGGTACGGGTAGGGGTGGCAAAAAATGACCCAACCCATTAACCCAACCCGAACCCATTAACCCAACCCAGAATTAGCAGGTTGGGTTGAGATTTTCAACCCATTTAAATAAATAAATGGGTCAACCCGTCTAACCCATTTAAATAAATGGGTTGGGTTGGGTTGAATTTTTTGACCTGTTTTCAACCCGTTTTCAACACACTTAAAATATTATATAAATTTATTTTATTCTTGGTATTATATCTATTTTATTTTTATTTTATTTCTTCTTAAATATTGGCCCAAGTTTCATGATGACTCTTCATTTTCAATACTTCAATTCTTTCACATGCTTCATTCATTACTAATCAATATCATCATCTATCCTTGATCCTTCATTATCGTATCATGACTTCATCACTTCATGTCCATGAGTATCAGACTATCAGTATCATTTATCCTTCATTATCGTTGCCTTCAATTCTTTAATCTTCAATCTTCAATTCTTCATTATCAATTATCAATATTCTCCCCTTCTTTTGAGTTTTACCTTTTTGGCTTCTCCAATCAAAGATTTGGGTTGGTTTCAGACTTTCGGTTTCCGGTTCGAGGTTGAGGGCTTGATCAAGAAAGTGGGTTTTCTTATTTTCTAATTTCTATGATCTCTTTTGTCCCAAAAATTATCTCCCATGTCTTGCATGTTTATATCCAGTTAATTTTATTTTGGAGCATGAAGCACACTCTTCCTGTATTTGTTTCTTATTTAAGCAGTTTTATTTGAATGACAAAACACAACTCAAAAATTATCTCCCTATTTTGGATGACCTGCACACACCTATATATTTCTAGCTTTGAAAGCTAAGTAGGACACTTGTATGTCTCTGCTAGTTTACAAACTATATTTGGTACTTTGTGAATTATTTGATGCACCAATGTAGACATAGGAGATCTCGATATATAGGCTATGGAAGACACCTATATTTGTAACTTTCATGACTTGGGACCAGAAGCTATATAATACTTCAACAAACCCACAGTGTCTAATACCTAGCAACGGGGAACAACTTCAACTTTATAGAATACTATATATTAGTCAATGCCATGATTTTAACTAATTGTAGATCTTTAGAAGCTCATGTCTTTGCAATTTTGCAGGTATATGTAAAAAGTTCTAAATTCCCATACTCTCCAGCACCTTGTCTCAAGTGAGTTTCCTGCTTTCTGAAAATTCTTTAAGTCATTGATTGAAATGAAGCTATCATGATATGAAAATTTCTATTGGTAGAAAATTATAAAAATATCATTGGATGTTTCTTGCTTTGTATTGTGTTTAGATCTCCCTCTCTTTTCAGTTGTAAGTTTGTCCGTATTGGATGTTTGAATTCGTCGATCATTTATCTTACTAGCATTTTCTAGTTCTTTATGCTTTATGGACTTACAAGGGCTTCTAGTTCCACTTCTTAGATTTTTCTAGGGGGATTCTCTAAGGTTGACAACCACCATGTTACCACCAAACTCACCCATTTTTTTCATTTTCAGAAGACTGGGTAATTCTGCAGAAAGAGAATGTGTGATTATTGACATGTTTTTTTTCTACGTAAAGGAATGGTGATGAATTTGCTAGTAAACTTGGTGGTTGCTAGATTTGCTACACACATACAAACATGATAAATTAATAATAAGATAGAAACGCACACACTTTGCTTGGTTGCTGTATTCTGAGTAGTGTAATTTACTGCTCATGATTGATTTTTAATTTTTAATGCAATTTTCATGTTGACTCTAATATTTCAATGATTATTGATTAATACTTTTGTGTTTTATTTCAGTGATTAATACTAGTAATATGGTTGAGAGTTCGGAAGAAGATGATCTACAAAGTCCTCCACCTCCATTAAAGAACAACGAGAAGAAACCAATTAACCAATTAAAACCAAACAAATCTGGTGTGAAATTCAAACGCCAAAGAAAACTTACATATGAGGTATGGAATAACTTTGATTTTATGGATCCTGATGAAAATGGTGAGTTATATTGTAAATGTAAACAGTGTGGTCAGGTTTATAATGCTGAAACTAGAATGAGTACCGGGAATTTGAAACGCCATATTAGAAATTGCAAAAAAAAGTCGATTTTAGGATATTGGGCAGATGGTGTTGGATTATGGTGGTAGTGGTGGTTCATTAAATAGTAGGCTCCCTGATTTTAACCCTAATACTTTTCGTGAGCTATTAGCTAGTGTTGTTGTGAAACATGAATTGCCATTTCAATTTGCAGAATATGAGGGAATTACGAAGTGTTTCACTTATTCAAATCCTGAAGTGAAAGTTGTTTCAAGGAATACCATAAAGGCTGATATTTTGAAGATGTATAGGATGGAAAAGTTGAAAATTAAAGATGCTTTAATTTGTACTCCTGGTAGGATTTGTTTGACCTMTGATTGTTGGACATCCATAACCATTGATGGTTATATGTCCTTGACTGCCCATTTCATTGACAATTCTTGGAACTTGCAAAAAATGATTCTAAATTTTAGTTTTTTGGCTCCACCACACACTAGTCTTGCTTAGAGTGATCATGTGTTTAGTCTTTTGAAGGATTGGGGGATTCAAAAGAATGTGTTATCAATTACTCTAGATAACACTTCTTCTAATGATGCAATGGTTGATTTTTTGAAGACTGAAATTGAATTGGTTTGTGAAGGTGAATATTTTCATGTTAGGTGTTGTGCACACATTATGAACCTAATTGTACTAGTTGGATTGAAAGAGGTTGATGATGCTATTATAAAGGTTAGAAATATTGTGAAGTACTATAAAGGTTCACAATCTAGGAGGCAAAGGTTTTTAAGTAGTGTTGCACATGTGGAGCTACAATCTTCAAGGGGTTTAAGACAAGATGTTCCTACTCGATGGAACTCGACTTACGTTATGTTGGATTCAATTTTGTACTATAAAAAAGCTTTTATTCATTTGGCGAAAACTGATGCTAATTATTTGCATTGTCCAACAAGTGATGAGTGGGGAAGAATTGAAAGGACTTTCAAGTTCTTGAAGGTTTTTCTACGAGGTAACTTGTGCATTTTCTGGCTCTAAATATACTACTACCAATCTTTATTTTGCATATGTTTTGACGGTTAGAGTGTTGAAAGATAGTGATAATACTTTCATGAAAAACATTGCTAGTCGGATGTATGAGAAGTTTGAGAAATATTGGGCTAATTTTAGCACAGTTATGGCATTTGCGGCTGTTTTCGATCCTCGTTATAAATTTCAAATTGTTGAATGGGGTTATGAGAAAGTTTAAGGGCACAAGTACAAATCTGAGTTGGAAATAATAAAAAATAAATAGTTTTCATTATTTAATGAGTATGTGGATGAGTCACATTTGAATAAAACCAAAGTTGGTCAACCTAAGAGTGGATCGTTGGACTCCCAAGAAGGATATCAAGATGTGCTAGATGTGGCTTCTGCTTCACTTATGATGGTATATACATTTATTTTTTTTATACTTTTTCTGATTTATGCTATTTATCTAATATATTTTCGTTATTTAACAGGAATTCGATACGTTTTCAAATAAGGTGACTTCTCAAGCCGTAAAATATGAACTTGAATGTTATTTAGAGAAGAAGCTCATGCCTCGTGTGAACAATCTAAACATTTTGGACTATTAGAGAATTCATGAGGTTAGGTATCCAACCCTTGCTCGGATAGCTAGGGACATCTTAGCTATCCCTATCTCAATAGTGGCATCTGAATCTGCTTTTAGCATTGGCGGTAGGGTCCTTGATGCTTATAGAAGTTCATTGAAGTCTTCTACAGTTGAGGCTATTATTTGTCTAAGAGATTGGGTATATGGAGAAGGTTTGTTCTAATTTATTATTTGTATATTTTCTCTTATCGTATAAAACCATGTATTTGCTATAAGGCTATAACTAAGTTAATAATTTAATTTATTTACGTAGTACAAATGGAAGCGCATCTTGAGGCGCTATGTGGAGCAATCATGACAGAGAAGATAGAAGATCAAGAAGAAAGTAATATCGAGAGTGAAATTGGGGTTGATAAAAGTGGAAGTCGAGTTACTTAGAATTTAAAAAAATTCAACTTATTTTGAACAATATATTTGTTGTGATTGTGTTTTATTAAGACTTTGAACATTTTGGTTGTATTTGTGGTTGTGTTATGTTTTATTCAAAAAAGTTAAATAGTCTAAATTTTTTTTTTTTTTAAATTTTTTTAAATTAAATGGGTCAACCCAGGTTCAACCCATTTATTTAACAGGTTGGGTTAAGAAAATCGTAAATAGGTCAACCCGCTGGCAACCCATTTTGGGTTGGGTTGAAAAATCTCAAACCATTTAATTAAATGGGTTGGGTTGGGTCGAGATTTTCAACCTGTTTAACAAATGGGTTGAACCCAAACCCAACCTAACCTGACCCATTGCCACCCCTAGGTACGGGCATCATGAATTTTTAGTTATGCCATTTGGCTTAACTAATGCGCCTGCAGCCTTTATGGATTTAATGAATAGGGTATGTAAGGAATATCTTGATACATTCGTTATTGTATTTATCGATGATATTCATATATACTCCAAGACCGAAGAGGAACACGCAGAACATCTTCGTCTGATATTGGAATTGCTGAAAAGAGAAAAGTTGAACGCAAAGTTATCCAAGTGTGAGTTCTGGTTAAGGGAAGTTTAGTTTTTGGGTCATGTTATATTGGAAGAAGGAGTGAAGGTAGATCAAGATAAAATAGAAGCAGTTGAAAAGTGGGAAGCCCCAAAAAATCCTTCTGAAGTCCGAAGCTTTTTGGGATTGGCAGGCTATTATCGTAAGTTCATCCAGGACTTTTCTAAGATAGTTGTGCCATTGACCAAATTGACTCAGAAAAACGTCAAATTTCAGTGGGAGGAAGAACAACAAAAGGCTTTCCAACTATTAAAAGATCATCTCTGAAGTGCACCGGTGTTGACTCTATGTGACAACTGTCATTTTTGGAGCATCAAGTTAGCATCTTATTAGGGTTTCTACATTTAGAATTATATTTTATTAGGGACTAGTCATATTGATTAGAATTCTTCTGGCTTAGTTTCTAAATTATTGTTCAGAAAACCATGTTCCGATGGGTAATTGATAAAGTAACTTATATAATGCCAAATGTATTAAAAATTCTCCTAAAATAATAAAGTTGATATTATAAAATTCAAATTAAAACTATAAAAGTCTCATTTGAATGTACAAATAATTTCACAAAATTTGGAATTTTGATTTAATAAAGAATAATTTTATTGGTATTTGATAAAAGTATATTTAAGTTAACATTTAAATGGGCTTTATCTTTATAAGAAAATAAAAATAAAAATGTGATGGTTTGGGCCTTGTAAGGACCGACCCCTTTATCCACATATAAAAATCCCACTTCTTTTGAAATCTTTCATTTCACTTTCACACTACTCCTTTCTCTCTCTAAAGACTCTTAATCTTCCACTCCAGCCGAATCCACCTTCCAAAACCCTCATAGATTCCATAAATCTTGATGAACATTCAAGTCTTCAAGAAAAAGCTAGCAAAAAGGTAATAGACTAGTTTTATTATTTATGCATCTTTTTATATTTCTTCCTTCTATTCGAACATTCTGGAGAGGCTAAGAAGGGAGATTATTCATCAAAGACATGAAAATGTCCCCAAGATGGTGATAATCTATGATCTACAAACATAGAACTCAAGAAAATGGGGTAAAAACACATTGCATGTTGTATTTAACAAATTAAAAATGACATTTTGGAAACCGACAGATTGCCTGCTATCAATTGTGTCGTTTGTATCTTCTAAAATAAAAGTCCGAATTCTCTGATTTTTCTTTTAAAGTGTACTTTGATGAGTTATGGTTCTTTTCCAAATGGAATCGTGTAAAAAGGAAGAGTTTTGACCCTCCAATCGCTTAGATCAAGTTAAGTGTGCAAACAGTAGGTAAATCCTATTTGAACACTCACAACTCCTCGATAACTTTTTCAAAATGTTTGATTCTTCTTCGGGAAGTTGGATTAATGAGTTAAGTTTACAACTCAAGTGAAATCATTGAAAAACATTAAGTTTAGACCTTTCATATGACCTCAGATTGACAGGATGCAATCTATTTGACATGTGAAAATGAGTTGGACATGTAATTTACTAAAATTGTTATAACCAGGTTTTAGACAACCTGGGTTGAGGTAATTTATACATGTKTATTATGTGGATTACGTGAAATATGCATATCTAAGTAGAAATGCATGAACTATATATGTGAAATGTGAACATGATATTGTACATGCATATATGTGAAAAGATGGCATGATATGTATGTAATTTATACATATATGCATGTGGTGTGAAGCATACATGAGGTGGTGCATATTTGTGATAAGATATTCTGGTGGAAACATTATTATATTATTTAAAAACTTATACCTTCATGGTTAAGAAATCATAAATTTTTATAATGAAAAACTCACCGCCTAAATTACCTTTATTGGTTAAAGCTTTCACCGCCAAAGAGTTTTATTTTAATAAAACCATCACCGCCTTTGTTAGAAAAATACATAAAGAAGGAAAAAGATAAGATCATACCTTATCTTGATTTTTGGAGAAAGGAGCCTTTTTGAGAAAAAGAAAGTGTGTGGCAGTGAAAGAACTCTTGAGAAAGATTAATACACAAAAGTGATTTGAAGATTCTGTGCTAATTAAAGATCTACTGTGTGTTTATAATCTGCAGAACCTGTGATTATTAAGGTGAGTTTTTGATGATTATAACTTTTATATATATTGTTATATAAACTACTGGGTCTTTATGTTGTTTTTGAAGAAAAGATGGTAAAACTATTTTGATAGTTTAAAGGTGTTATTGTTATATATTTGAGTATTAAAAACTGTTTTGGGAAAGATAAAGAAGGGACTGCTACTTTAAAACAGTTTTGGAAATGATATCCTGTTTTGAGGATTTAAAAAGGGATATGATGTTTTTGGAAACCATTGAAAGAATAGATTGTTCTTGAGTTTGAAAGGTTTTAATGATAAAACTGTTGGTTGAAAACAATAGAGAATATTCTTTTGAGACGATTATGATTTTTGATCTGTCTTCATTTGGAATTAATCTATAGATTTTATGGATAATACTATGAATGAGGATTCGATAAGATGGTTGTGATTGCGGTCCTTCATCCGAACTAGTTCATAGATTTTGAAGAAGAAATAAGGGTGGCATATCAAGGAGAGGTGTCTTTTGGAATAAGGGTGGCATTGCAAGGAGAGGTGTCTTTTGGAATAAGGGTGACATATCAAGGAGAGGGGTCTTTTGGAATAAGAGTGGCATATGAAGGAGAGGTGTAGCTTTGGATATAAGTGTGGCAATTATGTGTGAATATTATAGCTCTTATTGTTATGTCTTTTAAAACTATAATAGATTTGAGTCCTTACTTCTTTGTGATTTGAGAACTCAAAGATATTGTTCTTATTAGAAATAATAGTATTGATGTTATTGAGAAGGGTAAACTTGGCCTATGGCCATTGATATTGGTTAAAAGTGTTTTGGAACAGAATGGTCATTTTTATGAGGAATCAGAGGGGCTCTGGTTGTTCCTTGTTATTGGACCAGAGGATTCTGGTTATTGATTTGGAGAATGAGCAAGTTTTTACTAAATGTACTAATTGGATTCGAGGCTCTGTATCTATTGATAAGAGCTTCTATGTCAAAATCATATTTTTAGAAGTTTTTAAGAAAAGGATTTTATACTTAGAATCTTTTTATGAAAAACAGACCAGAGAGGCTCTGGTTGGCTTACACGTTGAACCAGAGAGGCTCTGGTTGATCATGTCTTTTGAACCAGAAGCTCTGGTTAGTACAACCAGAGGTTCTGGTCGAGGAACCAAAAGCTCTGGAAGAGAGACCAGAGGGGCTCTGGTCCTAGTTATTGAAATATATTCCAAGTGTGGTTTGGAACCAGAAGCTCTGGAAGAGAGACCAGAGGGGCTCTAGTCCTAGTTATTGAAATATATNCAAGTGTGGTTTGGAACCAGAAGCTCTGGAAGAGAGACCAGAGGGGCTCTAGTCCTAGTTATTGAAATATATTCCAAGTGTGGTTTGGAACCAGAGGCTCGATGGACCAAAATAGTATGATTTTAGTTTTGCTACATAATATGAATTATTTGAAATAAATGTTTTGGTGATCTTCACCCTGCATTACATAAAAAGGGAACCTCACTAGACATTCATGTCTAACCCTCATTTCGTGTTTTCAAAAATATGACTGCAGGTAAAGATAATAAGGGAAAGAGCATTATGTGAATTACTTCCCTATGTGCTTAGCTGTTTTGGAAGCATAGATGCTAGGATGTAAGAACATGTACTTTTGAAATTTTTGGGTTGCGTATTTTACATTATAAACTCTTGTATCAAGGACCTATGTGGGGGAAAACATGTATTTTATATATGAAATATGTGTTATATGCAATGTACGGATTTAGGGGTGTTACAAAAATATTTCTAAAATACGTGGAATTTGGACAGAGTTGTCTAACACAGTAACATTTGTGGTATAAAAAGTTTAAAACAAAATGAGTTATGGAAGGTTCCTTTTGACAATGATTGGTGAAATCAAAATTCTAGAAACAGAATTTACATTCTTGTCCAAATGGGAACTTTATGTGCAAAAGCTTTTAATTTTTTTTAATACATAAATATTGGACCATTTTTAAGAACAATTAATAAGTATCAGCTTTAGATCCATAAAACTCATTGGCATTACATAAGATATAAATTGACTTTATCTTTATAAAGACCCGATAGGTGATCTAATTATTGGATTTCGGATTGTTTAGGAAAGTAGGGCGGATGTATTGTGCTACAAACGTCATCAAGTTCTTGGATATTTATCAGCAAACTAGTGAGTATTCACGGCCCCACTTTTACTGTTTTTAGTTATTTAAACTGGAGGAAAAGCATGAAAGTATGCAAACTATACTGTTTAGTGTTAAATTATTGGATTAAAGAACTGTTTAGTCAAAATTTGTTGGAATCATGAAAATTGATTGTTATTGCATTATGATTAAATGTTAAATTGATGCACTTGAGAGTATATTTTAACAAGTCCCCGTCTGTAAACGGTACTAGTTAACTCTGGCATGTTCCCAGGCCGTGGTAATTGTGGATAACCGCTATTGTGTTGACAGTCCCACCCAAAAACAGGTGCACACTACCTATGTTTTTATAGTCTAACCATGTGTGCGAACGGGCCACCGCTAAAGTAGTACTGTCACGAACCATGGTACCTAAGTGAGTGAATGAGCCACTTATGGTAGTTCGTAAACTAATGGGGCACATTGGTCAGGTAAGGCTCAGTAGTGTCTCAAGTGTTAAAGCATTGATGAAAATTTACATTTAAATCGTCCAAGTTATGTATTAGTTTGCAATAAGTGATTTATGCATTGTAAATATTTTGTGCATATGAAAACTCGTGAACTCACCAACTCGTTGTAGTTGACGTCTTTTTATGTTTCATGCTTTTTAGGAAAATAAGTAAGAATGGAAGTTTTGGAAGCATTTTACGATAACACCTGTTCATAAGTTTTTGTAACTCCTTCTGCCAATGATGTAGTTTTCATCGTGAACAGTAGAGTTATGATGCAAATTTTATGGATGATGTATTTAATGGTGTTATCTATCAATTGGAACTATGAAATGCTTACCTGTTATACCTCGTGTTTCCGCTTTAGCGGGGTGTGACACTCTACCAGAGGGATCATAAGATTTTGTAGTATATAGTGATGCTTCAAAACTTGGATTGGGATGTGTTTTAATGCAGAGAGGAAAGATAATTTTCTATACGTCAAGACAATTGAAGGACCATGAAAAGCAATATCCGACTCATGATATGGAATTAGCTGCGGTGGTATTTGCTTTGAAAATCTGGAGGCATTATCTTCTGGGAACAAAATGCCAAATCTACACAAATCATAAAAGTCTACAACATTTGTTCAGCCAGAAAGAATTGAATATGCAGCAGCGTCGGTGGATTGAACTTGTAAATGACTATGATTGTGAAATTCTATACCACCCAGGAAAAGCTAATGTGGTAGCTGATGCATTGAGTAGAAAACAAAAGAGTGGAACTATTAAAGCTGTAGCAATAAGAATAAACTTAGTCCTTGATATTCGTAAAGAGATTCTGAGATGTCAGAAAGAAGCCATGAAAGAAGATTTTGTCAGAACAGAAAGGTTAGGTAAGATGATTTCAACTCTGGAACCGAATGATGAAGGAATTATGTGCTTTCAAAAGAGAATTTGGGTACCGTGTTTTGGGGATATCCGGAATACTATATTAAATGAAAGCCAAAAATCCCGATGCTCTATTCATCCAGGTACCAACAAGATGTACTGGGATTTGATATTTTTTTATTGGTAGCCCGGATTGAAGAGGGACATAGCCAGATATGTGGAATAGTGTATAACGTGTCTACAGGTGAAGATCGAGCATCAAAATCCATATGGAAGACTTCAATCTTTAGAGATTCCTTTGTGGAAATGGGATCACATTACAATAGATTTAGTCATGAAATTACCTCGAACTCGAAAGGGATATGACGCGATCTGGGTAATTGTTGATCGCCTATCTAAATCTGCACATTTTCTACTTATATGAGAGAAGTACTCTTTAGAAAAGCTGGCACAGGTTCATATCAAAGTGATTGTAACCAGACATGGAGTTCCATTATCTATTATCTCTGATAGAGATAGTCGTTCCACTTCAAAGTTCTGGGAAAGTTTGTAGAAAGCTTTGAGGACAGAGTGAGAGGACTATCCAGACTCTTGAAGATATGTTAAGAAATTGTGTTATAGACTTCGAGGGATCATGGGAGGATCATTTGCCGTTAATAGAGTTTGCATACAATAACAGTTACCACTCCTGCATCCAAGCGGCACCATATGAGGTATTGTATGGACGTAAATGTCGAACGTCGTTGTGTTGGAATGAAGTAGGTAAAAGGTAGTTCACGGGTCATGAAATTGTCCAAGAGACTTCTAAAAAGAATGAACAGATCCGTGAAAAATCAAAACAGCACAAGACAATCGAAAAAGTTATGCTGATAATCGACGAAAGCCAATTTAGTTTTCTGTAGATGATTTTGTGATATTGAAAGTTTCTCCATGGAAAGGTGTCATCAGATTTGGAAAGAAAGGTAAGCTTAGTCCAAGGTTTGTTGGGCCATTCAGAATATGTAAACGAATCGGGCCAGTGGCATACCAATTAGAGCTACTAGAAGAACTAAGTTTGATTCATAATACTTTTCATGTACCGAACATGCGGAAATGTTTAGCTGATCTGAGTCTCTATGTACCACTACCCGAAGTTAAACTGGACAGTAAGCTGAACTTTGTAGGAACACTAGAAGCCGTGATTGACCAAAAAACCAGGGTGTTAAGAAACAAAGAAATCAGTTTGGTTAAAGTACAGTGGAAGTTTCACAAAGGACCAGAGGCAACATGGGAATTGGAATCAAAAATGAAATCAGAATACCCGTGGCTCTTTAATTAAAGGAATTCCGGGACGGAATTCTTTTGAGCGGTGGATAATGTGATAACCGGATTCTGGTTATCACCCAAGGTAATTAATATATGATTACTTGTTAAATGATTATGTGACAGCATGATAAATTGCTATATTTGATCATGCTAGTATGTGAATTTTTATGCATAAGGAATTATATGCATAATATGAAATGCATATGTTATTCATATGCATGCATGATATATATGCGTGAAATGGATGTGTATATATGAACATATATGCATGGTGTATGTGTGCACGCATGTGCGGGGAGGAAGGTTGTAGTAGCCGACCTTCCTAATAGGAAAGGGTATAAAAGGAGTGTTTTGCCTCCATTTTATTCTTCTTGCTATTTTGATTCATAAGTGCAGGATTTAAGAGAAGGGGATTGATTGGATTGCTTATTGTCAAGATTTCAAAGTTGATTTTCAAAAGGGATTTAAAGGTGAGTGATTAAATGCTTTAAAATTTCATAATTGATTGTGTTAGGAATTTATCACTTGGTTGGCATGTAAATCGGACAAAGGCTGACTGGATTTAATTAAATCGGACAAAGGCTGACCGGATTAAACATAAACCGGACATAGTCTCATCCGGTTTAAGGGTAATCCGACTAATGTGTTAGCTGGTTTAGGTGTTGAGCGATTTATGAACTTTGAATTTATGTTAAGTGTTTTAAACAGAGAAGTAGGAATATGATCAAAAGGTGACCGATTTATTTATAAATCGATCAAGATCACATGTTATGTTGACCGGTTTAGTGGTAAATCGGACATGGCATTGGGCGATTTGGTGTCCGGATTAGTAAACCGGACAAGATGAATAGTGTTTTCCGGATTTGGTAAACCGGTCCAAGCTTGACCAGAGATGAAGTCTGGCCAAGACTGTTTTGACCTGCATTGACCTTGAAATTATTGGTATGATTATGATTTAATAATCTTTACAAAGAAATGGGAATTTTTGTGACATCCGTCATTTTTGGAGCGTCAGGTTAGCACCTTTAAAGGGGTTTCTATATTTAGAATTATATTTTATTAGGATCTAGTCATGTTGATTAGAAGTCATCTGGCTTAATTCCCAAATATAGTTCAGAGAACCTTCTTTCGACGGGTAACTGATAAAGTTAACTTATGTAATGCCAAATATTTAAAAAATGCTCCAAATATAATAAAGTTGATATTATAAGTCCAAATTAAAATATAAAAATCTCATTTGAATATCCAAATAATTTTCCCAAAAAATGTGGAACTTTGATTTAATAATGATATTTTTATCAATATTTGGCAAATTATATTTTAGTTGTAAATTAAATGGGCTTTATTTTGTTTAAAGAAAACAAAAAAAAAAAATTCTTTATGGACTTGGGCCTTAAGAGGCCGGCCCTTTTATCCACATTTAAAACCCACATATAAATACCCCACATTCTTTGAAAACTCTCATTTTTCATCCTCATTTTGCATAAACATTTCTTCTTCTTAATCTCTCTCTCTATAAACCGTACCCCTCCAACCGATTTCATCTTCAGGCATCATTAAAGAAATCTATCAATCTTGAAGAATAAACAAGATTTCAAGCAAAAGGTAATAGTTTAGTTATCTTGCCTTTATATTATAACAAAGATTCTCGTTTTCTACACCTACTTCTCGTTCCTTGTAATCAAATTTTTGGAGAATTCAAAAGGGGAAATTTTACATCAAAGACATGAAAATGTCTTCAAAAGGATGATAATCTATGATCCACCGATCTTCGAACTCTAAGAAAGTAGGAGAAAACCACATTGCATGTGGAATTTAATCATGAAGAGATGTATTTTGAAAATTGACAGATTCTGTTAGCATTTGTGTCGACTGTATCTTTGAAAATAGAAGTCTAAATGTTCTGATTTTTCTTCTAAAATGTACTTTGATGAGTTATCTTTCTAATGCAACTAGTCTCACTCAAAAATATTACGTTTTGAGCCTTCAAGTTCTTGATACAAGATTATGATGCAAAAAGAGCATTGCTGATAGAATCTTGCATGCATCTTAAATCGGTCATATCTTCTTCAAAACTCATTGAAAATGAGTGATTCTTTTTCTTGAAGTTAGCCTTATGTGTTAGCTTTAAAATAAAGTTAAAATCATTGAAAAATGATGAGTTTAGACCCCCCAAATGGCCGTCACACGAAGAGTGTGCAATCTGTCTTGGGGACTGTGTCACTCAAGGTTGTAGGGTATTAATGAGTGCCTTAAACCCATCCAAAATTCTTGATATTTGGGAAAAATCTGTTTAACTCATTATTATGGATAATATAAAAATTTGGACACAAAATGACTTTTGGAAGGTTCCTTTTGACAATAAATTGTGAGACCAAAAATTCCAGAAACATAAATTACATTCTGTCCAAATGGAAGTTTTACGTGCAAAGGACTTTGATTTTAAAATATATATTTCTGGTCTATTTCAAAGAGCAAATGGCATAAGTATCAACTTTAAATCATGAAAACTCAATGGCATTACATACGACATACTTAACTTTATCTTTATCGAGAACCCATAGGTGATCTAATTTCTAGATGTTGGACTGTTTAGGAAGGTAAGGGCAGACGTTTAACGCTTCGAACTTCGTAAAGTTCTTGGATATTCATCAACAAACTTGTGAGTATTCACGGCCCCACTTTTAATGCTTTTTGTTTATTTAAACTGCGGGAAAAGCATGTAGTTATGCAAATTATACTGTTTATTTATAAAACTATTGGCCTAAAGAACTGTTTAGTCAAGATTTGTTAAAACTGTTGGACTAAAGAACAGTTTAGGCAAGATTTGTTAAAACTGTTGGACTAAAGAACTGTGTAGTCAAGATTTGTTTATGTCATGAAATATTGACGGTTTTGCACTATGATATAAATGCTAAATTGATGTACTTGAGAGTATGTTTCCAAATAAAGTCCCCGTCCGTAAACGCTACTTGTTAACTCGGGCATGTCCCTGGGCCGTGGTAATTATGGATAGCCGCTATTGTGTTGACAGTCCCACCCAAAAAGGGGTGCACATTACCTATGTTTTTATTATCTAATCATGTGGAATTTGGACTACCGCTGAATTAGTACTATTACAAACTGTGGGACCTAAGTGAGTGTACGGGCTACTTATGGTCGTTCGTAAAATAATGGGTGTGACATTCTGTCATTTATGAGATTCAGGTTAGCACCTTATTAGAGATCCTATATTTAGATTTATATTTTTTTAAGGATCTAATCATGATGATTAGAATTCATCTAGCTTAGTTCCCAAGTTTTAGTTCGGAAGATCATGCATCAGCAGGTAACTGATGAAGTTAACTTATGTAATGTTTAATATTTTAAAAATGCTCCAAATAAAATAAAGTTGATATTATTGTTGGGTTCAAGATTAGAGCTAAAATGTTGTATTCAAGTTTCTCCATTTTACTTAGCTTTATTGTAATTAGTTTAGCTTTATTTTCCTTAGTATAAATAGTCTTTCCYTTGTAATTGTAATTACACATTGATTACATCATTAATCAGAGAAAAGGTGATTTGACAGCTCTCTCTCCAATCTATCTTGAATTCATATTTGTTCTTGAGATTTGATGAAGATTTCTTCAAGATTCGTATGAAATCTGGACTTATCAATTATAAACTTTTAAATTAAAATACAAAAGTCCCATTTGAATGTCCCAATAATTTTATAAAAAGGTGGAGTTTTGAATTAATAGAGTCATTTTTATTAGTGTTTGGTAAAATTATATTGTTGGTTATAAATTTAAGTGGGTTTATTCTTGACTAAAAGAAAAATAAAAAGTTTTATTGGGCTTGGGCCTTTAGAGGCCAGCCCATTTCCTTCTTTAAAATCCTCATATAAATACCCCACATCCTTTGAAAACTCTTATTTCTTATTATCATCAGCTTAAACTTCTTCATCTCTCAAATCTCTCTCTAAAGCAAACCTCCCTCTAGCCGATTCCGTCTTCAGACAAGCCTTTTAAAAATCTGTCGATCTTGAAGAACGTTCAAGAATATAAGAAAAAGGTACGATACTAGTTATCTTACTTCTGTAAAATAACAAAAGTTTTTCATCATCCTACTCCTACTTCTTGATCTTGTAGTTAAATTTCTGGAGAATTAAAGARGGGAGATTATACATCAAAGACATGAAAATGTCTTCAAAAAGGATGATAATCTATGGTCCATATTCTTTGATCTTCAAGAAAGTAGGAGAAAATCCATTGCATGTAGAATTTAATCATGTAATGTTATATTTCAAAATATGGCAGAATCTTGCATGCATCTTAAATCGGTGTTATCTTCCTCAAAATTCATTGGAATCGGGAAATACTTTTTCTGGAGGTTAACCTTATTTGCTAGCTTGAAAATAGAGTTAAAATCCTTGAAAAAAGATGAGTTTAGACCCCCCAAATGGCTGTCACTCGAAGAGTGTGCAATCTGTTTTGGGGGCTATGTAACTCAATATTGTAGGGTAATAATGAGTGACTTAAACCCACTCAAAGTTCTTGTTATTTGGGAAAAGTCGGCTTAAGTCATTATTTTGGATGATGTAAAAAGTTGGACATAAAATGACTTTTGGAAGGTTCCTATTTATATTGATTTGGGAAACCCAAAAATACCAGAAACATAATTTATAATATGTCCAAAAATCATCTTTTGAGAAGGGATTTTGATTTCTTTTAATATATATAATTTTTGGGCTATTTTTAGAATAAATAATAAAATATATCAACTTTAATTTATAAAAAAAACCCGATGGCATTACATGAGGTGTAATTTGACCTTATCTTTGTCGAGAACCCATAGGTGATCTAATTTCTAGATGTTGGTCTGTCTAGGAAGGTTAGGGCGGACGTTTAACGCTTCAAACGTCACCAAGTTCTTGGATATTCAGCCTCAAACAAGTGAGTTTTCACGGCCCCACTTTTAATGCTTTTTGTTTATTTAAACTGGGGGAAAAGCATGAAGTTAAGCAAACTATAATGTTTTATTATGAAACTATTGGACTAAAGAACTGTTTAGTCGATGCTTTGTTTATAACCATTTGACTAAAGAACTGTTTAGTCAATGCCTTGCTTAAAACCTTTGGACTAAAGAATTGTTTAGTCAAAACCGTTGGACTAAAGAACTGTTTAGTCAAGTTTTGTTTCTATTTTGCACCATGATATAAATGATAAATTGATGTGCTTAGGAGTATGTTTCCAAATAAAGTCCCTGTCCGTAAACGCTACTTGTTAACTCGGGCATGATCCCAGGCCGTGGTAATTGTGGATAGCCGCTATTGTATTGACAGCCCCACCCAAAAAGGGGTGCACATTACCTATGTTTTATTGGTCTAATCATGTGGAATTTGGACCACCGCTGAATTAGTACTATTACGAACTGTGGGACCTAAGTGAGTGTACAGGCTACTTATGGTCGTTCGTAAAATAATGGGGCACATTGGCTAGGAAAGGCTTAGTAGCGTCTCAAGTATTAAACATCGTTGTAGATTTACATTTATTATGTGCAAAAGTTATGTATAGGTTTGCAAGAAATGATTTATGCATTGTAATGTTTTGTGCATATGAAAACCCGTGAACTCGCCAACTCTTTGTAGTTGACCTTGTTTTATGTTTCATACGTTTCAGGATTTAAGTAAGAAATGAAGTTTTGGAGCATATATGTGATGACACCGATTAAGTTCACATTGAAGTTTTTGTAAAGAAATATTCTATTCCTACTTGGTTATGGATGTTAAATTTGAAACTTTTGTAAAACTTGAATGGTGTTATTTATTATCTGTTGCTGTGACTCGCTTATCTGTTACATCTCGTGTTTCCGCTTTAACGGGGTGTGACAGATTTGGTATCAGAGTATCGGTTATAGAGAACACTGGTTTTTCCTTAAAAACCACAAACTATAACCAAATATTTTCAAAACAGTTTTCAAGTGATTTAAAAATATTCTCATATTTATGCRAAGCGGGTCACATTATTATATGTCAATTAAACAAAGTCTAATCAACTATGTTTATTTACATATAATAGAGAACTTATCGGTTGTATTAAAGATAATGCTTCGGTTAAGAAATTGTGTGAAAAGCATGATTATGTGTGTGTTGCATAATTTATGAATATCCATTGCCCTAGACCAACCAGAGGCGATGGAATAGAAATACCTTATATTGTTAAGTGTCATGTTGAACCAGAAGCGCTGGTAGAAGGACCAGAGGCGATGGAACAGAAATTCCTTATATTGTTAACTGTTCATGTTGAACCAGAAGCGTTGGTTAGAAGGACCAGAGGCGATGGAATAGAAATTCCATATATTGTTAAGTGTTCATGTTGAACCAAAAGCGTTGGTTAGAAGGAC
>NW_020200878.1:58100-68984 GCF_001531365.2 Cynara cardunculus var. scolymus
AGAAGCGCTGGTTAGAAGGACCAGAGGCGATGGATAGAAAATCCTTTATATTGTTAAGTGTTCATGTTGAACCAGAAGCGCTGGTTAGAAAGACTAGAGGCGATGGATAGAAAATCCTTTATATTGTTAAGTGTTCATGTTGAACCAGAAGTGCTGATTAGAAGAACCAGATGCGATGGATTAGAAATTCTTTATATTGTTAAGTGACGATGTTGAATCAGAAGTGCTGATTAGAAGGACCAGAGGCAATGGATTAGAAATCTCCTTATATCGCTAAGTGTGAGGAACTAGAGGACCGATGGACGGGTTATTCATTATTTTTCTAAGTATGGATGTTGAACCAGCGGCCGATGAAATAGAATTCCATTGGTTTGCTAAGTATATATGTGGAACCAGAGGACCGATGGACGAGAAACCCATTACTTTTCTATGTAAGTTGAACTAGAGGACCGATGAACTAGAACCCAAATATTTTTTAAGTCTGGTAGTGCAAGCAGAGGCTCGGGTAATACAACTAGAGACTGGCTATCTAGAGGCTCTAGCTTAATTGCCACTCTTAGCCTTGCTTAGAAACTTTTGTTATAACACTACGCATTTATAGATGGTACATTTCGTAATTAAGATTGTTAATATCGCAGATCGCTATGGCATCATCTGCTCCTAGTGAATATCCGGCCGATGAATCCGGCTATGTGGTTCGCCGATCCAGAAGGAGCTCATCTATCAATGAAGAGGTAGACCCTTATGAGCATGAGGACACAGCGACTAGCGAGACACCTGCTTCACCACCAGCATCCATATTGCCCCCATCGAAGCCAGTACCCGATATCCCACCTCAAACCTTTCATGGTCCAAGGATTAGAGTCACGCCTAGGAAAAGTGTTTCACTACCTCGGAGGATGACTTTTGAGAATTCGACTAGAGTTAGAGGGGAGTCATCCCAACGACAACATCGAAGCAGGACCTCTCAGGTAGTGACTAGAGTAACTGCATCCTACTCTCAGGGTATGAACCTGGCTGAACGAGAGTGGGTGCGAAGAATCGCATCAAATACTCATACTCACCAGACCCGGCTGGGATATCACCACCATATTTTGGACAACCTATCCGATGTGATGGAAATGCACCACCAGTGTATGATGAGAACCTCGGATGCCGTCATTGCTGCGAGACGGGAGATTGTACAAGTGTTTGGTGGTGAGTGGGATGATGATGCTAATGCTAGGAATGCTGATTGGTTGGGTGTTGTTCTAGAAATGTTGACTAGTGATAGGATATTTGCTCTTTTGCATAGAAACCCAAGATCTTGTTTTGGTGGGCTGTAATCAACCATGAATCTATGATGTCTTTTGAGAAATGCTTATCTACATCAAGTTATGGTTGAATATAAGATTATTCTGTTCGGTTATATAAATGCTTGAATGTTATCCATACGATGAATATCCCTTGCATCATTTAGATGACTGGAAGTTATTACCCTTGATATTGCCATGAAAATGACGAAATTTCCCTTCTGACTTAGGCCTTAGAAAATGCCACCAAGAAGAGAAAACACTGAAGTTGCACGACTCGTATCAGAACAACTATTGGCTACACTCCTCAACATTGTCAGCTAGAAAGCAACAGGACTAAATGCTAACCAATCAACCAATTCTGAGCCTAGAACACCCCGAGAATGCACCTATAAATCCTTCAGATCCTACAACCCAAAGGAATTCCATGGAACTGAGGGGGCTGTAGGATTATTGACTTGGATAGAGAGTATGGAATCTGTCCTTCATATCAGTAAATGCACAGAAGCAAACAAGGTAGAATATGCTGCATGCTTTCTTCAAGGACGTGCACTAACTTAGTGGAATACTTTAGTTCAGACTAGGGGTCGGGAATCGGCCAACCAACTTTCATGGGAGGAGTTCAAGAAATTACTTAAGGAAGAATACTGTCCAATAAGTGAACTCCAAAAGTTGGAAATGGAGTTATGGAACCATGAGATGAAATGGGAAAACATAGCGGCATATACTGCTCGATTCCATGAGCTAGCAAATTTAGTGCCACATCTGGTGACACCCGAGGAAGTTCGAATCGAGAGATATATTTGGGGATTGTCTCTAGAGATTCGAGGAAATATCAGCTCGGCAAACCCAAAGACCCTTCAGGAAGCAATAGACATTGCCACCAAGCTCACAAATAATGTTGTTCGGTCCGGAGAATTCGCCAAAGGAAAGAAAAAGATGGAGGAGCATGGGAACGAAAGACCTGGGGGAAGGTTTGACAGGAACAGGAAAGTAGTGGGAAATTTTGGGATACAGACCTAGGTGGTAAACCAAGGAAGCAAGTCTAAGTGCAATAAATGCAAATATCCGCACTGGGGAACTGCATCACTTGTCAAAGATGTCACAGAGGGGGTCATTCCACAAAGGATTGTCGAAAGCGATTGTGTTTTGATTATGGGAGTCCAGACCATATGAGAAATGTTTGCCCAAAGAGAAAACAAGGAACAAATGCTAACCAAGCCCGACCAGCCAATCAAGGAAACGCAGAAAGTCAAGCACGGGGCCGAGCACTTGAGATCGGAGCGAAGGAAGCTAGGCATGATCCCAATGTCGTTACAGGTACATTTCTCTTGAATAATGAATTTGCATCGGTATTATTTGATTCAGGGGCAGATAGAAGTTTTATATCATTAGATTTTAAGCCGAAGATTAACTTAAAGCTCCAAAGGTTGAAAGAAGTTATTATAATAGAATTTGACAATGGCCAAGAAATTAAGGCTAGAGACATAATCATGGACTGCACTCTAAGTTTAGCCGAAAAGGATTTTAGCATATATCTTATTCCGATTGAGCTAGGAAGTTTTGATGTAGTTATAGGCATGGATTGACTATCCAAAAATAGAGCTAAAATAGTTTGTTCGGAAAAGGTTATCCGAATACCTCAAGAAGAAGTGACTCAATTGTAATTCGAAGAGACGAGTCAGATTGAAAAATTAAGATAGTATCATGCATGAAGATGCGAAAGTACTTGAAGAAGAATTATGTTGCATTTTTGGCCCATGTTATTGATAAGAAGGTCAAAAAGAAATGTATTGATGATTTCCCTGTAGTCCGGGAGTTTCCTGATGTATTTCCCGAGGATTTACCAGGACTACCCCCGCCAAGACAGGTCGAATTCGGTATCGACTTAATCACTGGAGCTGTCCCAGTGGCAAAAGCACCATATCGATTGGCCCCATCAGAAATGCAAGAATTTTCAGGTCAAGTTCAAGAGTTATTGGATAAAGGATTTATAAGACCAAGTTTCTCACCATGGGGTACATCGTTTCTATTCGTCAAGAAGAAAGATGGGTCAATGCGAATGTGCATTGATTATAGGGAACTTAATAAGTTGACCACCAAGAACAAATATCCTCTTCCTAGAATTGATGATTTGTTCAATCAACTTCAAGGTGCTGTATACTTTTCAAAGATTGATCTACGATCTGGATATCATCAAGTGAGAATTCGAGAAGAGGACACCCCAAAACAGCATTTAGGACCCGGTACTGTCATTACGAATTTTTGGTTATGCCATTCGGGCGAACTAATGCACCGGCAGTCTTTATGAATCTGATGAATAGGGTTTGCAGGCCATACCTGGATAAATTTGTAATCGTTTTCATAGATGACATGCTAATTTATTCACGAAGTAAGAAGGATCATGAGCAACACTTGAGGATGATATTAGAACTACTTAGGAATCAAAAATTGTACGCAAAATTCTCCAAATCCGAATTCTGGATTCGTGAAGTACAATTTCTTGGTCACGTGGTTAATGAAAAAGGGATTCAAGTAGACCCTGCAAAAATTGAGGCCATTAAGAAATGGGAAACCCCAAGAACCCCGACGGAAATTCGTCAATTTCTTGGTTTGGCAGGCTACTATCGGCGATTCATTGCGAATTTATCAAAAATTTTGCAAGCACTCACAGCTTTAACTCAGAAAGACAAGAAGTTTGTTTGGGGAGAGAAACAGGAAGAAGCATTCAAGATCCTTAAGCAGAGATTATGTAATGCACCTATTTTATCTTTASYAGAAGGTTCRAAAAACTTTGTGGTATATTGTGACGCATCACATCAAGGCTTAGGATGCGTACTAATGCAAAAAGATAAGGTCATTGCATATGCCTCAAGGCAACTCAAAGTGCATGAGAACAACTATACTATGCATGATCTAGAATTGGGAGCCGTAGTATTTGCACTTAAGATTTGGAGACACTACCTTTATGGTACCAAGTGCACTGTGTTCACTGATCACAAAAGCCTTCAACACATTTTCAATCAGAAAATGTTAAATATGAGACAAACAAGATGGGTTGAACTGCTTTGTGATTACGACTGTGAAATCAAGTACCATCCCGGCAAAGCAAATGTGGTAGCCGATGCTTTATGTAGGAAAGAAAAGAATGAAACCAACAAGGGTGAGGGCTTTAGGAGAAATAGTAAAGACAAGTCTGAAGGCACAAATTCTCAAGGATCAAAAGGAAGCAATAAAGAAGGAGAATTTGAAGAATGAGACCCTACACCACATAGAGACTATGTTTCAGCTGAAATCAGATGGAGTGTATTACTTGGGAGACAAGGTTTGGATACCTAAGATTGGCAATCTTAAATCCATAATTTTGGATGAACCCATCGATCAAAATACTCAGTCCACCCGGGAGCGGATAAGATGTATAAGGATTTAAGGGAACATTATTGGTGGCCTTGAATGAAGAAAGACGTTGCACTGTATGTAAGCAAGTGTTTAACTTGTGCAATGGTCAAGGCTGAACACCATAAACCATCTGGTCTACTTCAACAACCCGAGATTCCCCAATGGAAGTGGGAACAAATATCGATGGATTTCATCACAAAGTTGCCAAGAACTGGGAAATGGCATGATACAATCTGGGTGATTATAGATCGACTGACGAAATCTGCTCATTTTCTACCGATCCGAGAAGATTATAAGATGGAGAAGTTGGCTCAGATTTATATAAATGAAATCATTACTCAGCATGGAGTACCTATCTCCATTATCTCGGATAGGGACAGTCGATTTACGTCAAGATTTTGGCAATAACTTCAAGGAGGGTTGGGTACACGTCTAGATCTAAGTACTTCATACCACCCTCAAATGGATGGTCAGACGGAAAGAACAATCCAGACTCTGGAAGACATGTTACGTGCATGCGCCATAGATTTTGGTGGAAGCAGGGATATGCACATTCCGTTAGTCGAATTTGCATACAACAACAGCTACCATGCCCGTATTCAGTGTGCGCCTTATGAAGCATTATATGGACGTAAGTGCATATCTCCACTTAGTTTGCTGGAGATTGGTGATCGGCAATAAACTAGACCTGATGTCATCCAAGAGACTACTGACAAGATTGCAATTATCAAGGATCGACTCAAGGCTACAAGAAATCGCCAGAAAAGTTATGTTCACAACCGAAGGAAAACATTAGAGTTTCAAAAAGGAGATAAAGTACTCTTAAAAGTTTCACCATGAAAAGGAATAATGCGCTTTGGAAAAAGAGGGAAATTGGGTCCCCGATATATTGGTCCATTTGAAATATCTGAGAGAATTGGACCAGTGGCATATAAGTTAAAACTGCCACAAGAGCTGAGCGCTATTCATGATACATTTCATGTATCAAATCTCAAAAAGTGCTTAACCAATGAAACATTGGTTATACCATTGGGAGATGTACAAATTAATGATCATCTGCGCTTTGTTGAAAAACCAATAGAAATCATGGATAGAGAAGTCAAGCGGTTGAGGCATAGTAAAATCGCAATTGTAAATGTTCCTTGGACTTCGAGGCATGGATCGGAATATACGTGGGAAAGGGAGGAATTTATGAAAAGTAACTATCCCCACTTGTTCTCAATCGAGTCCAAAGTTAAGAACTGACAAATGAAATTTTGGGACGAAATTTTTCTGGCATGGGGAGACTGTGACATCCGTCATTTTTGGAGCATCAGGTTAGCACCTTTAAAGGGGTTTCTATATTTAGAATTAAATTTTATTAGGATCTAGTCAAGTTGATTAGAAGTCATCTGGCTTAGTTCCCAAATATAGTTAAGAGAACCTTGTTTCGACGGGTAACTGATAAAGTTAACTTATGTAATGCCAAATATATTAAAAATGCTCCAAATATAATAAAGTTGATATTATAAGTCCAAATTAAAATATAAAAATCTCATTTGAATGTCCAAATAATTTTCCCAAAAATGTGGAACTTTGATTTAATAATGATATTTTTATCAATATTTGGCAAATTATATTTTAGTTATAAATTAAATGGGCTTTATTTTGTTTAAAGGAAACATAAAATTTTTCTTTATGGACTTGGGCCTTAAGAGGCCGGCCCTTTTATCCACATTTAAAACTCACATATAATACCCCACATTCTTTGAAAACTCTCATTTTTCATCCTCATTATGAATAAACATTTCCTCTCCTTAATCTCTCTCTCTATAAACTGTAAACCTCCAACTGAATTCATTTTCAAGCATCATTAAAGAAATTTGTCAATCTTGAAGAATAAACAAGATTTCAAGCAAAAGGTAATAGTTTAGTAATCTTGCCTTTATATTATAACAAAGATTCTCGTTTTCTACACCTACTTCTCGTTCCTTGTAATTAAATTTTTGGAGAATTCAAAAGGGGATATTTTACATCAAAGACATGAAAATATCTTCAAAAGAATGATAATCTATGATCCACGATCTTCGAACTCTAAGAAAGTAGGAGAAAACCACATTGTATGTGGAATTTAATCATGAAGAGATGTATTTTGAAAATTGACAGATTCTGTTAGCACTTGTGTCGACTGTATCTTTCAAAATAAAAGTCCAAATGTTATGAGTTTTCTTCGAAAACGTACTTTGATGAGTTATCTTTCTAATGCAACTGGTCTCACTAAAAAATATTACGTTTTGAGCCTTCAAGTTCTTGATACAAGATTATGGTGCAAAAAGAGCATTGCTGACAGAATCTTGCATGCATCTTAAATCGGTCATATCTTCTTCAAAACTCATTGAAAATGGGCGATTCTTTTCCTGGAAGTTATCCTTATGTGTTAGCTTTAAAATAAAGTTAAAATCACTGAAAAATGATGAGTTTAGACCCCCCAAATGGCCATCACTCGAAGAGTGTGCAATCTATCTTGGGGACTGTGTCACTCAAGGTTGTAGGGTATTAATGTGTGCCTTAAACCCATCCGAAATTCTTGATATTTGGGAAAATCTGTTTAACTCATTATTATGGATGATATAAAAATTTGGACACAAAATGACTTTTGGAAGGTTCCTTTTGAAAATAAATTGTGAGACCAAAAATTCCAGAAACAGAAATTACATTATGTCCAAATGGCAGCTTTATGTGCAAAGGACTTTGATTTTAAAATATATATTTTTGGTCTATTTCAAAGAGCAAATGGAATAAGTATCAACTTTAAATCATGAAAACTCAATGGCATTACATACAACATACTTAACTTTATCTTTATCGAGAACCCATAGGTGATCTAATTTCTGGATGTTAGACTGTTTAGGAAGGTTAGGGTGGACATTTAGCGCTTCGAACGTCGTCAAGTTCTTGGATATTCATCAACAAACTTGTGAGTATTCACGACCCCACTTTTAATGCTCTTTATTTATTTAAACTCGGGAAAAGCATGAAGTTATGCAAACTATACTGTTTATTTATAAAACTGTTGGACTAAAGAACTGTTTAGTCAAGATTTGTTAAAACTGTTGGACTAAAGAACTGTTTAGTCAAGATTTGTTAAAACTGTTGAACTAAAGAACTGTTTAGTCAAGATTTGTATATGTCATGAAATATTGACGGTTTTGCACTATGATATAGATGCTAAATTGATGTACTTGAGAGTATGTTTCCAAATAAAGTCCCCGTCTGTAAACGCTACTTGTTAACTCGGGCATGTCCACGGGCCGTGGTAATTATGGATAGCCGCTATTGTGTTGACAGTCCCACCCAGAAAGGGGTGCACATTACCTATTTTTTATTAGTCTAATCATGTGGAATTTGGACCACCGATGAATTAATACTATTACGAACTGTGGGACCTAAGTGAGTGTACGGGCTACTTATGGTCGTTCGTAAAATAATGGGGCACATTGGTCAGGAAAGGCTCAGTAGCGTCTCAAGTATTAAACATCATTGTAGATTTACATTTATTATGTGCAAAAGTTATGTATAGGTTTGCAAGAAATGATTTATGCATTGTAATGTTTTGTGCATATGAAAACCCGTGAACTCACCAACTCTTCGTAGTTGACCTTGTTTTATGTTTCATGCTTTTCAGGATTTAAGTAAGAAATGAAGTTTTGGAGTATATATGTGACGACACCAATTAAGTTCACATTGAAGTTTTTGTAAAGAAATATTCTATTCCAACTTGGTTATGGATGTTAAATTCTAAACTTTTGTAAAACTTGAATGGTGTTATTTATTATCTGCTGCTATGACTCGCTTACCTGTTACATCTCGTGTTTCCGCTTTAACGGGGTGTCACAATTTTTGATACAATGATTCTAAACTAATGATATTCCATTAGAACATTTATGACTGCGGTTTGTTCTAATTGGTATTGTTTTATAAAAAATTTTGATGATGATATAAGGGTGGCATATGAAGGAGAGGTGTACCATGGGATAAGGGTGGCATATCAAGGAGAGGTGTACCTTTTGATATAAGGGTGACATTTGTATGTGTGATGTATAATATAACTCTTACTATTATATCATTTAAGGATTTAGAATCAAAGTTTTTATTGGAAATCGTAGTTTGGATGTTATTGAGGAGAAAATAACAAGTTTGTCTTGAAGCTTTAAATAAACCTTGTGTAATTGAAAAGGTTTAAAAGTGGCATTATGATAAACCTGTTTGGGTTTTGATATATTGTATGCAAGCAAAAAGTTTGACTTGAAAATTGGAAAGGTACTGGTAATATGTTCTAACATGTTCATATATTTCTTATATATATGAAAAGTTGTTTTACATAAATGTTTTGGTGATTTTCACCCTGCAATAACATAAAAAGGCAACTCATTAGACCTTTCAGTCTAACCGTCGTTTTGTGATTTTAAATGTGTATTGCAGGAGGTGCAGACGGTAAGGGGAAGGGGAAAATGTAATATTTTTCTATATGCATATTTGCATGAAGAAGTGTCTGACATGTATAGTTTTGGTAGACGAAAGTTGATTAGTACGAGAATTGTATTTTGAATTTTTGGACCGTGTATTCAGTATTGGTAGATTCTTGTACTAAGGGACCTATGTGATATATAAACATGTATTTCTTATGTATGAAGTATGTGTTACATGTAATGTGTGGATTGGGGTGCTACACCTTTACAACCACCTTTACAACTTCCTTCATACAACTCCCTACCCCCCCTTTTTATATTAGAGCATTTACGTTCCATCAGCCTACCATTTCCGTTACGATCATCATTTTATGTAACACCCATACCACACATTGTATGTAACACATACTTCATTCGGAAGAAATACATGTTTATGTATAACTCAGGTCCCTTAGTTCAAGAATCTATCAATATGAAATACATGATCCAAAAATGCAAAATACATTTCTTGTACTAATCAACATTCATCAGTCAAAACTATATATCATAGATAAATCTTCATGCAGATATGCATATAGAAAAATATCACATTTTCCCCTTCCCCTTACCATCCGTACCTCCTTCAATGCATATTTAAAATCACAAAAACAAAGGTTAGACTGAAAGGTCTAGCGAGTTACCCTATTTATGTTATTGCAGGGTGAAAATCACCAAAACTTTGTATAAAATAACCTTTTCATATATATATAGCAAATATATGAACAACTAGAAACATAATACAAGTACCTTTCCACTTTTCAAGCCAAACATTCAGCTATTCAAATAGCATACTTCAAACTATTATAGGTTTGAACCAACCAGGTTTCATATAATGCCACTTTTAAACCTTTTTCCGTTAAACAAGGTTTATTTAAAGTTTCAGGCCAAACCTGTTATTTCCTCCTCAATAACATCCAGATTATGATTTCCAATAAAAACCCCGATCTTAAACCTTTAAATCACAAAGAAATAAAGATTCTAGACCACGGTAATTTTAAAGGATATAATAGTAAGAGTTATATAACATAACACACATACAAATGCCACCCTTATATCCAAAGGTACACCTCTCCTTGATATGCCACCCTTATTCCATAGTACACCTCTCCTTCATATGCCACCCTTATTTCCTCAGAAAAAAATATTTCACAAAAAAACAATTCCAATTAGAACAGACCGTAGCCATAAATGTTCTAATGAAATATCATTACTTCAAAATCATTCTTTATCAAATTCCCATTTTTATACAAGAATACTAAGAATGATAATTGTATAAATAATACAAATCCGGTCAACACAGACTTGGCCAGACTTCATCTCCGTTCAGGCCTTGACCGATTTACTAATCCGGTCAATATAAGACCCTTGTCCGATTTACTAATCCGGACAACTCTCTCTCAAGCTGTTGATCTCAGATCTCTCAATAACACTAATAATCTAGTTAATAACAACCAGATTATGGTGATTTGATGAACAAAGTGATGAATACTCAAGAAGAAATTATGAACAAATAAGAACAATCTTGAGTGTCAAAGATTTCACTTTATTAATATGAAAAATGTAAAAGCGACTCTTTTTACAATAGGCCTAATCATCTATTTATACTAATAAGAAGATAACTATCTAATGACACTTTTTAGCTAATCTTCTAATAGCAGATAACGATTATCTAAACTATGGATAAACTTTAGTAATTAAGATAAACT
>NW_020200878.1:69079-73574 GCF_001531365.2 Cynara cardunculus var. scolymus
CTTTAAGTCTTCATCGCATGCTTCTGGATGAATTGCTGGATAATACACTAAGTGTAGTTGACTAGAGGCTCGATGAAAATGCTCTTTCCATCGCATCCTTGGTCGTAAATCCGTCCTATGGTTGTGCTCCAGACTTAGTTAATTCTGCCTTGATGTCTTCATCGGTCTTCTGGTTCTTCATCACTTATTGTTTTTCATTACTTTTTTACTTTATGAATTATGGGGTTTAAAAATCTCCCCTTAAGTAATGAAATAACAAACATAGACTAATCTAGAAACAACCGTGAAGAACAGAGACTAATCTAATAGAAAAACATCAAATTCCAAATTTTCAATGGATGATGAAATTCTTACAATACTAGAATCAAAAGACATCAAGACAAAACAAAAAAATACAACTCATCATGAGCTACCTTGATATATTTCTCTGAAGCGTAGAAGCAGTCTTCGATAGCCGATGACTRTCGATATCTCATGAATGAGCAGACTCCCTTCTTCTCTTGGCACGTGGTTTCTACCCAGTCTTTCTCTAATGACTTTCTGAATCCATTCAAGTGTATCCGATGAATATTTGAAGGCCTCAGTTAGTCTAAAGAATTTTTTAACCCCGAACTCATTCTTGTAAACAAGTCCAAGTTCGGGTTGAGTTAGGACTGAGGCAGATCTTTTCTCTTGCAGGCCTTGGAAGTCTTCGTTTGGTGGAGCGCATGATAGTATTTCAATACCTAGCCGAAGAGCAATTTCAAAATCACTCTCGGCTCTATGGTTCACCAGGGTTTCCATTGTTTTTACTACCGCTCGGTTCGCCATTCCATACCTGATGTCGTGGTCCTGCCTTTGAGCCGTGTATGCGTATAATTCAATCAAGTCATATGGATTGAGATTAATGAGGTCATTTTTGTTGAACATGCTAACTTGCCCATGTGCTCTCCCCACAGTAAACTCGATGTATCGAATGGCTCGATTGGCAAATGTTCTTACTTTCAGATCGATGACCCTCCTTATCCCATCATTCAAGAAGACAGCCTGAGGTGCTTGTGTGGTCTGTCTAATGAATCTATGGTGTAAGAGGTCCATGGACTCAGGTGATAAGATCGGATGGTTGATGGTCAAACTTTCATCATGGTCTTTATACAGGTGTTGATGGATGTTTTCCATCATAATTGGTTCCCTGGGTGGCAATTCAGGATGTCTTCGTATCGCGTATAATCTCATCTACCAAGCTCTGAGGAGGTTGCCTTGATGAAGAGAGAGTATCCGCATGCACCACGGGTGGTTGGGTTGAGGGTTGTGTATGAGTTGGTGAGGGTATGGTTTCTTGTTGAGTTGGTTCAGCTTGGGTTGGTTGTGGTTCATTGGGTTCGACTTGGGTGGTTTCTTGTGCATGGGGTTCTGTTTGGGTTTGTGGTTGTTGGGGTGATGAAGGTTGGATTAATGTTGGTTCTGGTTGTATGGATAAGGTGAAGGGTTCTGTGGTGTGAGGGGTTGGTGAAGGGGTATAAAGGTAAGTTTGGTGTGGGTGATGAAGGTTGGTTTATTTCTGTTGGTGGGGTGATTGGCTCTTCATCGGTTGAGGAACTCAACACAATGGGTTCTGGGGTTGCAGCAAAGGGAACATGTACATTTTGTACATCTTCAGAGGGCAGAATATCTGGTTCCCTTACTTGGGTTCCTTCGGTTGAGGGTGGTGGTTGAGTTTGTGGTGATGGTGATGGTGGTGCAGCAGATTCTGTATTATGTGCAGCTGCGGCCTCTGTCTCCCCCTCATGAGGTCCAAGACCTTGATCATCGGGGTCTTGATCTTCATGCCTTGGCCTTTTGTGTTGGCGGCTGCTGCATTAAGAGTCTTTGCTCCTCTTCTTCTTTTTGTCCTTCCTAAAGGATGCAAGATATGCCTTCAAGGCTGCTTGTCTTCGACTTGCCTTCATTGTTTGGAGGAGAGAGGTGGTGCGCCGTTGTTCATCGGCCAGGTTCTTGGAGAGAACCCTTGTTGGATGGATGGCCCGATGAACGAATTTGGCACTAATCTCATTGAAAGATGAGACTAGCGCATTGGACAGAGCCTGTAGGTCAGCTCTGGTTGTGAACTCGGTGGAGGAGGATGAGGCTTGTGGTGGTATGGAGGTGTTGGTGGATGTATATGGAGGGATGGAAAGATTGGTGATGAGGTCTCTCACCTCTGCAGTGAATAAGGAGAATGCTTCATCAAAGGATGGACCCGCAGAGGGAGGTTGGGGTGGAGGAGTAGGTTGGGGGATTTGGGCTAGGATAGTGGTAGGTAGTTGGGTGAGGGTGGTTTGGATGGAGGCCATTTGATTGGTGAGGTTGGCAAGGGTAGCATCGATGSATGAGGTGGATTGAGGTGGGGCTTGATGAGGAATTTGGGAGATGATGGTTGTGGGTAGGGAGTTAATGGTTTGAAGTTGGGAGATGATGTATGTGAGGTTCTCATCGGCCTCAGTTGCCTGGGCCGTGAGGGTGGCGATGGATTGGATGAGGATTTGGTTTCGTTGGGTGGCAAGGGAGGATATGGTGTTGTGATGTTGGATGATGCTTTGTTGGAGCATTTGAAGGCGGGTGGTATTGGCTTAGGTTTGGGTTTTAATTTGAGAGAGTTGGTGTTGCAGGATTGCAAGGGATTATTGGAGGTCAGATTTACTAGTGGAAGGTTGGTTATCAACAATTCCTTGTATGATGAGTTTAAGGTCTTCCAAGGACCGCATCACTGTATCGACAAAGGCTTGGAACTTGGCCTTTGTGACCAGGTCTGCATGTGGGGTAACCCCTACAGCAACGGATGCTGCAGGTTGGGCCTCTGCTCTGGAGGCGCCTTCTTGGCCTTGTGAGAAGGTACGCCTTGAAGGATTTCCATCACGTCCTTGATAGCCCTAAGGGAGGAGCTATCTCGTGATGTTTTGACATCAGCTTCCTCTTCCTCGGCTTCAGAGGCCGGGTAAGTGAAGTGAATGTGTGTCCTCTTCGGTAGATCAAATATCGAAGGGGGTGTGCATCAAGGGAAGATCGCTCTAAAAGATCTTGGGGTTCAATATCAGAAGCAACACATGCTTCTATGTGTGTGATGGAATGTGTCGAGCCCTGAGGCGAAGGGGCTCTTATATCTTAATCACCTCTCTGTTGGGAGAGGGGTGATGGAAAATGTGCTTCCTCGGTTGATACATCTCCAAAGGCCCGAAGAATGGCCTCTGGATGGCTGGCTGGGGTTGGGAGTTGACTTGGTCGTCCTTGTTCAATACCCCTGTGGCTCTGATCCCCAAGGGTAGATGATGTGGTTTCCCTTTGGGTAGTGGGGGAAGGAATTGCATGAGTAGGGCCGGGGGAGGCACGATGAGTAGCAYCATCATCATCATCTTCATCATCCGAAGAAGATGTCTCATGTGCTTCCTCGCTTGGTTCGGGGGACGATTCTAATAGCTCAGGGGTAGCTGCCCTCGGTTCCTGGGACAACATAGAGCGTTCATAGGCCTGGCGTATCTCAAATGTCGATGGAATAACATTGAGCATAGCCCTGGAGAGTGGACGGTTGATGCTGTAACCCTCCTTCGAGAGGGTTGGGCGATGTCCATGCATCTTGTAGACGGGGGTGAAGGTCTCCTCAGTTGGTAGGCCATGCTTCCTCATTGCGTCCTTAATGAAGAGGGCGAGGAAGCGAAGGAAGTGAACCGCAGAGAGAGGCTTGCCAGTGGCTTGGAGTTTGCATTTCTTGATCACTACGAATGAATCTCGTTGTAGATCAGGAAGGTGTAGTCGAGGTTCAGGTTGAAGAACAGCCCATACATGATAGTCATGATGTTGATGTTCCCTTGGTCCAATGAGCCCAGTTTGCATGTGAGAGCTCTGTTAAGGATGGAGAAGAACATGTTCYAYATCRGCGGGAGGAATTGGCGTTTGAAGTCCGATACATTGCGTAGGTCACGATTGTAACCTAGCATCTTCACGAAGGAGAGGATGTCGTCGGTGGTTGGTGGTTCGTCATATTGTTCAATTCCAAGTTCCCGTCGAGTGGGAATGCACAGAACCCGAGAAACCTTAGCCTGCGATATCTTGAGTGAGCATATCATATCGCTAGGGGCGTCCATGTCCCCCATTATTTCGTGGCTTTCTGGGTCAAACTCACACGTTTGCCAATATTGCTGGACGTACTTTATGGGTACGCCAGTGTCAGCAAGAGTGAGGGGGGAAGAAGAATGCAGTTCTTGAAAAACTCGATCATAACTGCAAATCGTTCATCAAACAGTGTGTTTCAGAGTTCGATAGAGTGGTTGTTTGGCTTCATGGGTAGGAAGACGATAACGCGGCTGTCGGCGTCGATGGATTGGACTCTGCTGTCATTGTTGTTCGATTCATGGGAGGCGGAGGAGGCCATTGTTGAGGAAGTTGCAGGTTTTGTTCGTCAAAATATAGATGCGGGTTTATGGAAGCATAAAAGAGAAGATGGAGGAGGAAGAAATGTATTTACAGGCGGGAATATGGTGAG
>NW_020200878.1:73824-75103 GCF_001531365.2 Cynara cardunculus var. scolymus
TTTTGGTCTTCTAAAAACCGATGTTGTATAGTTTTTAGTCACAAAAGCTGCAATTTTGTATAATCTTGAAAATGATTTTCAATTAAGATGAGTTTTTGTATAAAAATTATTGTCATGGAACCAGAGGAGCTCTGGTTGGTCATGACCCATTGGGTGAGGAACCAGAGGAGCTCTGGTTTTAACATCGATGAAGGAGGTCATGGATGTAATGTTGGATTGCAAGATATAGAAGCCTTGGATAACAAACCAGAGAGTCTAGATTAGCATTGTTAATCCATTATATAGAACCAGAGGAGCTCTGGTTAAATACATATGTAGCATTTAGGTGGCCAGAGGCTCTGGATAGTAGAACCAGAGGCTCTGGACGAAAAATGCATTTTAAAAAAAATTAAGTGTGAAGATGAAATTGCTGCTCCCCCTCAAATGATGCATGAGTAATGATTTTGAAGTTTTCAAAGACTCCCCCTCAAACAAATAATAATGAAGAATTTGGGAACCAGAGGCTCTGGTTGTGAAAGATGATAAATGTATGAAAGGTCGCTAAGTGGAAGGGAAGTGTATAAAAGGGTCTTTGAGACCAGAGGAGCTCTGGTTCCAAAGAGAACAAAGCCAGAGGCTCTTGACTTTAGAACCAAAGGCTCTGGACTTTAGAACCAGAGGCTCTGGTTGTGAAGCAAAGAAAATGGGTATTTGAAAATGGTTAAGTGAATTTGAAAGAATAAGATGGATGAACCTTTGAGACTAGAGGAGCTCTGGTTCCAAAGATTGTGAATCCAGAGGCTCTGGTCTTTAGAACCAGAGGCTCTGGTTATGAAAGCAAAGCAATGAAATATGAAAGAATGTGGTTAAGTCCATATGTAGAGAGAAGAGGGAAACTCTTTGGGACCAAAGGGGCTCTGGTTACAAAGAGTATGAATCCAGAGGCTCTGGTCTTTAAAACCAGAGGCTCTGGTCTTTAAAACTAGAGGCTCTGGTATGGTATAGAAGGGTGTGGTGTATACCAAGTCATAGATGGGAACTTGATAGCGCTGGTTTCAAAGGAATTGAAAACCAGAGGCTCTGGTCTTTGGAACTAGAGGCTCTAAGTGGGAAGGGAATACTTAGTGAATGAAAACTAAGTATATGCCTTGGACCAGAGAGGCTCTAGGTCTAAAGGGAAAAAAAAGAGTAGATGAAATGAATGAATGCTTAAGTCCAAGATTGAGACACAATAGGATGTAGACTCAAAGAATTGGATTCCAGAGGCTCTAGTCTATATAACCAGAGGCTCTGGTGAGTA
>NW_020200878.1:76628-98715 GCF_001531365.2 Cynara cardunculus var. scolymus
TGCACACTAAGTTTAGCCAACAAGGATTTTAGCATAGACCTTATTTCGATTGAGTTTGCAGGCCATGCCTAGATAAACTTGTAATCGTTTTCATAGACGACATACTAATTTATTCGCGAAGTAAGAAGGATCATGAGAAACACTTGAGGATGATATTAGAGCTACTTAGGGACCAGAAATTGTACGCAAAATTCTCCAAATACGAATTCTGGATTCGTGAAGTGCAATTTCTTAGTCACGTGGTTAATGAAAAAGGGATTCAGGTAGATCCTGCAAAGATTGAGGCCATTAAGAAATGGGAAGCCCCAAGAACCCCGACAGAGATTCGATAATTTCTTGCTTTAGCAGGCTATTATCGGCGATTCATTGCTAATTTTTCAAAAATTGCGCAACCACTCACAGCTTTAACTCAGAAAAACAAGAAGTTTGTTTGGGGAGAAAAACAAGAAGAGGCATTCTAGACTCTTAAGAATAAGCTATGTAATGCACCTATTTTATCTTTACTAGAAGGTTCGGAAAACTTTGTGGTATATTGTGACGCATCACAACAAGGCTTAGGATGTGTACTAATGCAAAAAAGATAAGGTCAATGCATATGCCTTAAGGCAACTCAAAGTGCACGAGTAGAACTATACTACGCATGATCTAGAATTGGGAGCTGTAGTATTTGCACTTAAGATTTGGAGACACTACCTTTATGGTACCAAGTGCACTATGTTCACTGATCACAAAAGCCTTCAACACATTTTCAACCAGAAAATGTTAAATATGAGACAAAGAAGATGGGTTGAACTGCTTAGTGATTACGACTGTGAAATCAAGTACCATCCGGCAAAGCAAATGTGGTAGCCGATGCTCTAAGTAGGAAGGAAAGAGTGAAACCAACAAGGGTGAGGGCTTTAGGAGCAATAGTAAACACAAGTTTGAAGGCACAAATTCTCAAGGATCAAAAGGAAGCATTAAAGAAGGAGAATTTGAAGAATGAGACCCTACACCACATAGAGATTAAGTTTCAGCTGAAATCAGATGGAGTGTATTACTAGGAGACAAGGTTTGGATACCTAAGATTGGCAATCTTGGATCCATAATTTTGGATGAAGCCCATCGATCAAAATACTCAGTCCACCCGGGAGCGAAAAAGATGTACAAGGATATTAAGCAACACTATTGGTGGCCTGGAATGAAGAAAGACATCGCACTATATGTAAGCAAGTGTTTACCTTGTGCAATGGTCAAGGCTGAACACCAAAAACCATCTGGTCTACTTCAACAACCCGAGATTCCCCAATGGAAGTGGGAACAAATATCAATAGATTTTATCATAAAGTTTCCAAGAACAGGGAAAGGATATGATACAATCTGGGTGATTATAGATCGACTGACGAAATCTGCTCATTTTCTACCGATCCGAGAAGATTATAAGATGGAGAAGCTGGTTCAGATTTACATAAATGAAATCATTACTCGGCATGGAGTACCTATCTCCATTATCTCGGATAGGGACTGTCGATTTACGTCAATATTTTCGCAATCACTTCAAGGAGGGTTGGGTACGCGTCTACATCTAAGTACTTCATACCACCCTCAAACGGATGGACAGACAGAAAGAACAATCCAGACACTGGAAGACATGTTACATGCATGCGCCATAGATTTTGGTAGAAGCTGGGATATGCACCTTCCGTTAGTCGAACTTGCATACAACAACAACTATCATGCCAGTATTCAGTGTGCGCCTTATGAAGCATTATATGGACGCAAGTTCATATCTCCACTCAGTTGGCTAGAAATTGGCGATCGACAATTGACTAGACTTGATATTGTCCAAGAGACTACTGACAAGATTGTAATCATCAAGGATCGGCGCAAGGCTGTAAGAGATCGCTAGAAAAGTTATGCTGACAACCGAAGGAAACCATTAGAGTTTCAAAAAGAAGATAAAGTACTCTTAAAAGTTTCTCCCTGGAAAGGAATAATGCGCTTTGGAAAAAGAGGGAAATTGGGTCCCTGATATATTGGTCCATTTGAAGTATCTGAGAGAATTGGACAAGTGGCATATAAGTTGAAACTGCCACAAGAGCTGAGCGCTATTCATGATACATTTCATGTATTAAATCTCAAAAAGTGCTTAACCGATGAAACATTGGTCATACCGTTGGGAGATGTTCAAATTAACAATCATCTGCGCTTCGTTGAAAAACCAATAGAAATCATGGATAGAGAAGTCAAGCAGTTGAGGCGTAGCAAAATCCTAATTGTAAAAGCTCATTGGACTTCGAGGCATGGACCGGAGTACACGTGGGAAAGAGAGGATTTTATGAAAAGCAAGTATCCCCACTTGTTCTCAAACGAGTCATGATCTAGGATTTGACGAATAAAATTTCGGGACAAAATTCTTCTGGCAGGGGGAGACTGTGACATCCGTCATTTTTGGATCGTCAGGTTAGCACCTTTATAGGGATTCTATATTTAGAATTATATTTTATTAGGAACTAGTCATGTTGATTAGAATTCATCTAGCTTAGTTCCCAAAATATAGTTCAGAGAACCTCTGTTCGACGGGTAGCTGATAAAGTTAATTTATGTAGTGCCACATATATTGAAAAAATGCTTCAAATTAAATAAAGTTGATATTATAAAATCCAAATTAAAATACAAAAGTCTCATTTGAATGTCCAAATAATTTTATCAAAAAAGGTGGAGCTTTAATTTAATAATGTTAATTTTTTTATCAATGATTGACAAATTGTCTTTTGTTATAAATTAAATGGGCTTTATTTTGTTTAAAGGAAACATAAAAATTTTCTTTATGGACTTGGGCCTTAAGAGGCCAACCCATTTCCTTTCTTTAAAACCCACATATAAATACCCCACATTCTTTGAAAACTCTCATTTCCAATCCTCATTTTTGCATAAACCGTTCCTCTCCCTAATCTCTTTCTCTCTCTCTAAATCAAACCCTCCAGCCGAGTTCATCTTCAAGCATCTTTAGAAATCTGTCAATCTTGAAGAATATCCAAGATTTCAAGCAAAAGATATTATAGTAGTTATCTTACCTTTATAAAATAACAAATATTCTCATTTTTCTACACCTACTTCTCGTTCTTGCAGTTAAAATTTCTGGAGAATTCAAAAGGGGAGATTATACATCAAAGACATGAAACTGTATCCAAAAGAATGATAATCTATGATCCACAATCTTCGAACTCTAAGAAAGTAGGAGAAAACCACATTGCATGTGAAGTTTAATCATGAAAAGATGTATTTTGAAAACTGACAGATTCTGTTAGCACTTGTGTCGACTGTATCTTTCAAAATAAAATTTCAAAATGTTCTGATTTTTCTTCTAAAACGTACTTTGATAAGTTATCTTTCTAATGCAACTAGTCTCACTCAAAAATATTATGTTTTGAGCTTTCAAGCTCTTGATACAAGATATTGGTGCAAAAAGAGCATTGCTGACAGAATCTTGCATGCATCTTAAATCGGTCATATCTTCTTCAAAACTCATTGAAATTGGGTGATTTTTTTTCTGGAGGTTAGCCTTATGTGTTAGCTTTAAAATAAAATTAAAATCACTGAAAAATAATAAGCTTAGACCCCCCAAATGGCCGTCAGTCGAAGAGTGTGCAATTTGTCTTGGGTACTGTGTCAGTCAAGGTTGTAGGGTATTAATTAGTTCCTTAAAGCCATCCAAAATTCTTGATATTTAGGAAAAATCTGTTTAACTCATAATATTTGATGATATAAAAATTTGGACACAAAATTACTTTTGGAAGGTTCCTTTTTACATGATTTGTGAGACCAAAAATTCAAGAAACATAATTTATATTATGTCCAAATGACAGCTTTTTGTGCAAAGTACTTTGATTTTTAAAATATATAATTTCTGGACTATTTTTAAGGGCAAATGATATTAGTATCAAATTTAAATCATGAAAACTCAATGGCATTACATAAGACATACTTAACTTTATCTTTATCAAGAACATATAGGTGATCTAATTTCTGGATGGTGGACTGATTAGGAAAGGCTAGGGCGGACGTTTAGTGCTTCAAACGTCATCTCCTTGGATATTCATCGGCTAACTTGTGAGTATTCACGGCCCCACTTTTAATGCTTTTTGTTTATTTAAACTGGGAGAAAAGCATGAAATTATGCAAACTATACTGTTTATTTATTAAACTGTTGGACTAAATAACTGTTTAGTCAAGATTTGTTTAAAACTGTTGGACTAAAGAACTCCTTAGTCAAGATTTGTTTATGTCATGAAATATTGACGGTTTTGCACTATGATATAAATGTTAAATTGATGTATTTGAGAGTATGTTTCCAAATAAAGTCCCCGTCCGTAAACGCTACTTGTTAACTCGGCCATGTCCCCAGGCCGTGGTAATTGTGGATAGTCGCTATTGTGTTGACAGTCCCTCCCAGAAAGGGGTGCACATTACCTATGTTTTTATTAGTCTAATCATGTGGAATTTGGACCACCGCTGAATTAGTACTACTACGAACTATGGGACCTAAGTGAGTGTACGGGCTACTTATGGTCGTTCATAATATAATGGGGCACATTGGTCAGGAAAGGCTCAGTAGCTTCTCAAGTTTTAAACATCGTGATAGATTTACATTTATTATGTGCAAAAGTTATTTATAAGTTTGCAAGAAATGATTTATGCATTGTAATGCTTTGTGCATATGAATACCAGTGAACTCACCAACTCTTTGTAGTTGACGTTGTTTTATGTTTCATGCTTTTAAGTAAATAAGTAATGAAGTGAAGTTTTTGGGGCATATTTGTAACAACAACGATTTTGTGTATTTGGTAAACTTTGTTTTGAAATATTCAAACACCAACTTGGTTATGGATGTAATCTTGTAAAACTTATGGTGTTATTTATTATTTGTTGTTGCGAGAGGGGAGATTAGGAGATTGTACAAGTGCCTGGTGGTGAGTGGGATGATGATGCTAATGCTAGGAATGTTGATCGGTTGGATGTTACTCTAGCAATGTTGACTAGTGATATAATATTTACTCTTTTGCAATGAAACCTAAGATCTTGTTTTGGTGGGCTGTAAACAATTATGAACTTATGACGTCCTTTGAGAAATGCTTATCTACATCAAGCCATAGTTGAATATAAGATTATTCTGTTCGATTATGTAAATGCTTGAATGTTATCCATAAGATGAATATCCTTTGCATCATTTAAATGACTGGAAGTTATTATCATTGATATTGCCATGGAAATGACGAAATTCCCTTCTGACTTAGGCCTTAGAAAATGCCGGCAAGAAGAGAAAACCCTGAAGTTGCACGACTCGTATCAGAACAACTCTTGGCCGCACTCCCCAATATTGTCAGCCAGGTAGCGGCAGGTCTGAACGCTAACCAACCAACCAATTCTGAGCCTAGAACACCCCAGGAATGCACCTATAGATCCTACAACCTAAAAGAATTCTATGGAACCGAGGGAGCCGTATAATTATTAACCTGGATTGAGAGTATGGAATCTGTCCTCCATATCAGTAAATGCACAGAAGCAAAACAAAGTAGAATATGTTGCATGTTTACTGCAAGGCCGAGCACTGACATGGTGGAACACATTAGTTCAGACTAGGGGTCGGGAATCGGCCAACCAACTTTCATGAGAGGAGTTCAAGAAACTACTTAAGGACGAAGACTGTTCAAGAAGTGAACTCCAAAAGTTGGAAATGGAGTTATGGAACCATGAGATGAGAGGGGAAAACATAGCTGCATATACTTCTCGATTCCATGAGTTAGGAAATTTAGTGCCACATCTGGTGACACCCGAGGAAGCTCGAATCGAGAGATATATTTGGGGATTGTCTCCAGAAATTCGAGGAAATATCACCTCGGAAAACCCAAAGACTCTTCTGGAGGCAATAGACATTGCCACCAAGCTCACAAATAATGCTGTTCGGTCCGGAGAATTCGCCAAAGGAAAGAGAAAGATGGAGGAGCATGGGAACCAAAGATCTGGGGGAAGATTTGAAAAGAATAGGAAAGTAGTAGGAAAGTTTGGGGTACAGACCCAGGTGGTAAACCAAGGAAGCAAATAAATGCAAATATCCGTACTGGGGGAATTGCATCATTTGTCAAAGATGCCACAGAGGGGGTCATTCCGCAAAGGATTGCCGAAAGTGATTGTGGGAGTCCAGACCATATAAGAAATGTTTGGCCAAAGAGAAAACAAGGAACAAATGCTAACCAAGGCCGAGCAGCTAATCAAGGAAACCCAGAAAGTCAAGCACGGGGCCGAGCATTTGAGATYGGAGCAAAGGAAGCTAGGCATGATCCCAATGTGGTTACAGGTACATTTCTCTTGAATAATGAATTTGCATCGGTATTATTTGATTTAGGGGCAGATAGAAGTTTTGTATCATTAGATATTAAGCCGACGATTAACTTAAAGCCCCAAAGGTTGAAAGAAGTTTATATAATAGAATTTGCCAATGGCCAAAAATTAAGGCTAGAGACATAATCATGGACTACACACTAAGTTTAGCCAACAAGGATTTTAGCATAGACCTTATTCCGATTCAGTTAGGAAGTTTTGATATAGTCATAGGCGTGGATTGACTATCTAAAAATCGAGCTGAAATAGTTTGTTCGGAAAAGATTATCCGAATTCCTCAAGTAGTAGGTGAAACAATTATAATCCAAGGAGACGAGTCAGATCGGAAAATTAAGATAGTATCATGCATGAAGATGCGAAAGTACTTGAAGAAGAATTATGTTGCATTTTTGGAACATGTTATTGATAAGAAGGTCAAAGAGAAAAGTATTGATGATTTCTCTGTAGTTCGGGAGTTTCCTGAAGTATTTCCAGAGGATTTACCAGGACTACCCCCGCCAAGACTAATCGAATTAGGTATCGACTTAATCCCTGGAGCTGCCCCAGTGGCAAAAGCACCATACCGGTTGGCTCCATCAGATATGCAAGAATTGTCAGGTCAACTACAAGAATTATTGGATAAAGGATTCATAAGACCTAGTTTCTCACCATGGGGTGCACCGGTTCTATTCGTCAAAAACAAAGATGGGTCAATACGAATGTGCATTGATTATAGGGAACTTAATAAGTTGACCATCAAGAACAGATACCCTCTTCCTAGAATCGATGATTTGTTCAATCAACTTCAAGGTACTGTATACTTTTCAAAGATCGATCTACGATCCATATATCATCAAGTGAGAACTCGAGAAGAGGACACCCCCAAAACGGCATTTAGAACCCGATACGGTCATTATGAGTATTTGGTTATGCCATTCGGGCTAACCAACGCACCGGCGGTTTTTATGGATCTGATGAATAGGGTTTGCAGACCATACCTGGATAAATTTGTAATCGTTTTCATAGACGACATACTAATCTATTCATGAAGTAAGAAGGATCATGAGCAACACTTGAGGATGATATTAGAACTACTTAGGAACCCGAAATTGTACGCAAAATTCTCCAAATACGAATTCTAGATTCGTGAAGTACAATTTCTTGGTCATGTGGTTAATAAAAAAGGGATTCAGGCAGATCCTGCAAAGATTGAGGCCATTAAGAAATGGGAAACCCCGAGAACCCCGACAGAGATTGGACAATTTCTTGGTTTACAAGGCTATTATCGGTGATTCATTGCCAATTTTTCAAAATTGCGCAACCACTCACAGCTTTAACTCAGAAAGACAAGAAGTTTGTTTGGGGAGAGAAACAGGAAAAAGCATTCGAGACCCTTAAGCAAAGACTATGTAATGCACCTATTTTATCATTACTAGAAGGTTCAGAAAACTTTGTGGTATATTGTGATGCATCACATCAAGGCTTAGGATGCCTACTAATGCAAAAAGATAAGGTCATTGCATACGCCTCAAGGCAACTCAAAGTGCACGAGAAGAACTATACTACACATGACATAGAATTGGGAGCCGTAGTATTTGCACTTAAGATTTGGAGACACTACCTTTATGGTACCAAGTGCACTGTGTTCACTGATAACAAAAGCCTTCAACACATTTTCAATCAGAAAATGTTAAATATGAGACACAGAAGATGGGTTGAACTGCTTAGTGATTACGACAGTGAAGTTAAGTACCATCCCTGCAAAGCAAATGTGGCAGCCGATGCTCTAAGAAGGAAGGAAAGAGTGAAACCAACAAGGGTGAGGGCTTTGGGAGCAATGGTAAACACAAGTCTGAAGGTTCAAATTCTCAAGGATCAAAAGGAAACATTAAAGAAGGAGAATTTGAAGAATGAGACCCTATACCACATAGAGACTAAGTTTCAGCTGAAATCCAATGGAATGTATTATTTGGGAGACAAGGTTTGGATACCTAAGATTGGCAATCTTAAATCCATAATTTTGGATGAAGCCATCGATCAAAATACTCAGTCCACCCGGCAGCGGATAAGATGTATAAGGATCTTAAGGAACACTATTGGTGGCCTGGAATGAAGAAAGACATTGCACTGTATCTAAGCAAGTGTTTAACTTGTGCAATGGTTAAGACTGAACACCAAAAACCATCTGGTCTACTTCAACAACCCGAGATTCCCCAATGGAAGTGGGAACAAATATCAATGGATTTCATCACAAAGTTGCCTAGAACTGGGAAAGGGCATGATACAATCTGGGTGATATAGATCGACTGAAGAAATCTGCTCATTTTCTACCGATCCGAGAAGATTATAAGATGGGGAAGCTGGCTCAGATTTACATAAATGAAATCATTACTCGGCATGGAGTACCTATCTCCATTATCTCGGATAGGGACTGTCGATTTACGTCATGATTTTGGCAATCACTTCAAGGAGGGTTGGGTACACGTCTAGATCTAAGTACTGCATACCACCCTCAAATGGATGGACAGACAAAAAGAACAATCCAGACTCTGGAAGACATGTTACGCGCATGCGCTACAGATTTTGGTGGAAGCTGCAATATGCACCTTCCGTTAGTCGAATATGCATACAACAACAGCTACCATGCAAGTATTCAGTGTGCGCCTTATGAAGCATTATATGGACGCAAGTGTAGATCTCCACTCAGTTGGCTAGAAATTGGCGATCGGCAATTAACTAGACCTGATGTTATCCCGGAGACTACTGACAAGATTGTAATTATCAAAGATCGACTCAAGGCCGCAAGAGATCCCAAGAAAAGTTATGCTGACAACCGAAAGAAACAGTTAGAGTTTCAAAAAGGAGATAAAGTATTCTTAAAAGTCTCACCCTGGAAAGGAATAATGCGTTTTGGGAAAAGAGGTAAGTTGGGTCCCCGATATATTGGTCCATTTGAAGTATCTGAAAGAATTGGACCAGTGGCATATAAGTTAAAACTGCCACAAGAGCTGAGCGCTATTCATGATACATTCCGTGTATCACATCTCAAAAATTGCTTAACCAATGAAACACTGGTCGTACCGTTAGAAGATGCACAAATTAATGATCATTTGCGCTTCGTTGAAAAACCAATAGACATCATGGATAGAGAAGTCAAGCAGTTGAGGCGTAGCAAAATCCCAATTGTAAAGTTCATTGGACGTCGAGGCATGGACCAGAGTACACATGGAAAAGAGATGATTTTATGAAAATCTAGTATCCCCACTTATTCCCAAACGAGTCATAATCTAGGAATTGATGAATAAAATTTTGGGACGAAATTTTTCTTGCATGGGGAGACTATGACATCCGTCATTTTTGGAGCGTCAGGTTAGCACCTTTATAGGGTTTCTATATTTAGAATTATATTTTATTAGGATCTAGTCAAGTTGATTAGAATTAATCTGGCTTAGTTCCCAAAATTATAGTACAGAAAACCTTGTCTCGACGGGTACCTGATAAAGTTAACTTATGTAATGACAAATATATTAAAAATGCTCCAAATATAATAAATTTGATCTTATAAAGTCCAAATTAAAATATAAAAGTCTCTTTTGAATGTCCAAATAATTTTACCAAAAATGTGGAATTTTGATTTAATAATGTTATTTTTATCAATATTTGACAAATTGTATTGTAGTTATAATTTAAATGGGCTTTATTTTTGAAAAATAAAGTTTTTATGGACTTGGGCCTTAAGAGGCCGGCCCTYTATTTACATTTAAAACTCATATAAAACCCCATTTCTTTTGAAATCTTCATTTCCTCTACCACTTCAACCGGAATCACTCTCCAAAACCTTTTAAATTCCATCATCTTGAAGAGCGTTTAAACTTCAAGCAGTTGCAAGCAAAAGGTAAGGGACTAGTTTCATAATCCCTATTTTTTTCGATATGATTTCTCATCTTCTACACTTTTCTTGTTTCTCCTTTTTACAAACAAACTTTCTGGAGAATCTAAGATGGGAGATTATACATCAATGACATGAAAATGTCTTCAAAATGAAGGCAATTTATGACCTACAAACATTAGAACACAAGAAAAGTTGGTAAAGGTGCTTGCATGTGGGTTTTGACCATAAAAGGAGTATGTTTTGAACCTTCAAGTGTTTAAAGGAGTATCTCTCTGGATATTCCTCCAATATGGTTTATTTTTCTCCTAGAACTTATTTTAATGAATTATCTTTCTAATGCAACTGGTCTCACTAAAAAAATTAAAAATATTGCGTTTTGAGCCTTCAAGTTCTTGATACAAGATTATGGTGCAAAAAGAGCTTTGCTGGCAAAATCTTGCATGCATTTTAAAACGGTCATATCACCTTCAAAACTCAATGAAAATGGGTGATTCTTTTTTTGAAAGTTAGCCTTATGTGTTAGTTTTAAAATAAAGTTAAAATCACTGAAAAATGATGAGTTTAGACCCCCCCCCCCCCCAATGTGCAATTTGTCTTGGGGACTGTATCACTCAAAGTGGTAGGGTAATGATGAATGCCTTAAACCCAACAAAAATTCTTGATATTCGGGAAAATCTGTTTAACTCATTATTATTGATGATATAAAAATTTGTACACGAAATGACTTTTGGAAGGTTCTTTTTTACAGTGATTTGTGAGACCAAAAATTCCAGAAACAGAATTTACATTCTGTCCAAATGGCAGCTTTATGTGCAAAGGACTTTGATTTTAAARTRTATATTTCTGGACTATTTTTAGAGCAATTAATATAAGTATCAACTTTAAGTCATAAAAACTCGTTGGCATTACATAAGATATAATTTGACTTTATCTTTATCGAGACCCGTTAGATAATCTAATTATTGGATTTCAGACTGTTTAGGAAGGTTAAGGCGGACGTTTAGTGCTTCAAACGTCATCAAGTTCTTGGATATTCACCAGCTAACTTGTGAGTATTCACGGCCGCACTTTTAATGATTTTTGTTTATTTAAACTGGGGAAAAAGCATGAAGTTATGCAAACTATATTGTTTATTTATAAAACTGTTGGACTAAAGAACTGTTTAGTCAAGATTTGTTTATGTCATGAAATATTGACTGTTTTGCACTATGATATGATAAATTAATGTACTTGAGAGTATATTTCCAAATAAAGTCCCCGTTCGTCAACGCTACTTGTTAACTCGGGCATGTCCCTGAGCCGTGGTAATTGTGGATAGCCGCTATTGTGTTGACAGTCCCACCCAAAAAGGGGTGCACATTACCTATGTTTTATTAGTCTAATCATGTGGAATTTGGACCACCGCTGAATTAGTACTACTAAGAACTGTGGGACCTAAGTGAGTGTACAGGCTACTTATGGTCGTTCGTAAAATAATGGGGCACATTGGTCAGGAAAGTCTCAGTAGCGTCTCAAGTTTTAAACATCGTTGTAGATTTACATTTATTATGTGCAAAAGTTATGTATAGGTTTGCAAGTAATGATTTATGCATTCTAATGTTTTTGTGCATATGAAAACCAGTGAACTCACCAACTCTTTGTAGTTGACGTTGTTTTATGTTTCATGCTTTTTCAGGATTTAAGTAAGAAATGAAGTTTTGGAGCATATATGTGATGACACCGATTAAGTTCATTTTGAAGTTTTTGTAAAGAAGTATTCTATTCCAACTTCGTTATGGATGTTAAATTTGAATTTTTGTAAAACTTGAATGGTGTTATTTAATATCTGCTGCTGTGACTCGCTTACCTGTGACATCTCGTGTTTCCGCTTTAACAGGGTGTGACACATTTCATTCATTATTTCATACTCCCCCTTATGATGAAATGAGAAGCATTACATCATACAAATGATTTTGCAAATCCACTTGTTTAATCTTTTCAGATTAAGGGAATGGGAAGATAACAACTAATTTCAACGTATGAAATTGTTTTCAATCTTATAAAGAGATTGGCTTGTGAGTATAACAGATATACTCAGTACAACAAATGTATTGTATATATGACAATTTTTTATGCTCATCTCACCAGGTTTTCCATTCAATCATCGATATCTTAATAATAGCATATCTCTGAATGTTTTGGCAAAAGAACATATAAAATGCAATTTGTGTAGTGTAGAAAGATAAATCAACGTATGCTTATGTTTAGACTCAAAAAGATAAACCGTGTGGACTACACAAATTTATCAGACTCAATTCGTGATCAAAAAGACTTGAAGAGGGGACATATATCCTTCTGATTCAATATCAACTTTTTCCGAATGAGAAATTGATAGATGATGAGCTGCCTGCCCCAAATGTTATTCAAACACTTATCTGTTGAGAGATAAATGAGTAGCTGGTGGGGTTGTGACAAGAAATGGCCTGGGCTTTGCCTTTTTCAATATTAGTCTCGAAAGAATTGAGAAGTAATAGATTGTGTGGTATGCCCGGATTTGAGAAGTTTGGAACATGATTCTTATATTCTTTTAATCCTGACACAACTCTCGTGAATTCTTTTAGCTCACAACAACTACCGCTCTGCACACAAACCCTTTTGTATTTAATCTCACTCAGATATGGTTGTCCTCTTGGGTAGGTCTGTGGGTTTTGACATTCCATAGAGGTATTTCTGATAATCACTCAGTCCCTCTTAAATTTAACAATATGCTCAGTTGATCACAAATAGTTGATCAAAAATAAATTTTTCAGATAAAGCACAATGATCAGATAAAAATAGATCAAAATATTTGGTTTTTAAGCACAATCAAAAAAAGAATGATGCGATAATGATCAGATTATTCGGTATACGAGAGAAATGAATGAAGATCTATAAGTACGAGTTTACAGATTCAGATTAAAAAAAATGAAATGTATATCATTCAAGGTAAAAAAAATTGAAAAACAACCTTTGAATACAAATGAGTGTGTTATCACTGAAAATGATTTATATAAGAGACGTGATAATAACAGTTTCAAGAATAGTTGAAACAGGTATTGGAGTTATGTACGATGAAAAATTACACAAGTAAAATCTTAGAAAATACATGTTCAGAAAATGTACTCGTTTTAAAAAAAATTACTTCCTGAAAACATTTATTGAACTTCTAGAGACTACCCCTAGAAAGTAGATTATTGAAATGTTTCGATTCAGCTCAAAAATTAAAAAAATAAAGCAAACATTTTAAGCACGGGTTCTAAATGAGTGTTTAGAAACCACACTCGGTAAAGCACGAGTCCTGAACTGAATTGTTCAGAAACCTTGTTTGGAACAAATTACAACCTCCCCTAAATTTGTGCATCATATAAATAAATCTCTGATCAGTGTAGTAATGACACACCTGCAAAATCGGATCAAATAGATTTTGGTACCCAAACGAACTTGGGTCATTCTTTGTTAGTATCAGGTTGCGGGATGTTGTAACTTCCAAACCATTCATTTCTAGTAGAAGTTTTCTTTTTAGCACTATTAACAGGATGATTATATACATAATATGATCCATACCAGTTATTATAATCATACATGTTCTTTCCTTTCTAGTCCTTCTGATATCTGTTGTTTGTACTCCATCTGTTGGATGTCTTCTTGTTTACAAAATTTGTTGATTTGCATGTGGAGCACATTATTCTTTTCTTGATAAGATGAATCAAATCAGTAGTAGATCTTACAAAGCAAAGAAGATAATTAGTAACAACAGGAGTACATGATGAAACAGATTCAGATTTACTAACCCAAATGCTTTTAACTTTAGAAGAATTATTGGGTGATCCGATAACATACCTTTGATAATACTGATTAGTAGAACGAGAATAGTTATTACAAACAGTTGATTTAGGGCTGCTTGAAAAACTATTCGATTTGGAACAGTCATAGAAGCTAGTTTTACACTGAGAAAGAGAACCAATTGAGCTTTGAGCACAAGAAAAGTTTTGATTTTCTGTAAAAGTTGGTCTCTTTCAACAGTAGCTAAATCAAACTTATTTTTAAGTTTTGTTCTCATCTTCAACTCAGTTTCAAGGTCTGTCTTTAGATCAGACAATTGGCTTGTAGTATCCAGAAGTTTTCCTTCTAACTTCTTCTTGAGCATTTCAAACTTCTTCTTCTGATTTATAAACTCTCTTCTCTATTCATCTTAGCTGCTCTTTTCATTCTCAGAAACGATGTTAAGCCATTTTTTCTTTTCAGCAAGCTCTTTAGCAATAGTTGTATGTTTCTTTATAGTATTTCTCTTTTCAAAAGCAAATTGCTTTTTCTCTTCATCTAAAGCCTTCTACTTTAGAGCAATGTTGTTAGACAATTTCTGAGTTTGACTCTGACACTCTTCAATGATGTCTTTCTTTTATTTATCATTCTTGGCATGTTCCAAGATGACCAGCTGCTCAAAATCCGAGATTTGCTTTAACAACATTTTTTCGTTCAGCTCGAGAGAGTTTATCTTATTATCATAACATACACGTTCAACTCCAAATGTTCTTTCTAGTTCAATCACCCTCTTCTTCTCTTTCTCAAATTTCTTCCTCTCAACATCCATACTATTCTCAACTTCTATAACCTTCTCTTTCTCTAAATTCAGTCATTTCCTTAACTCAATCAGATCACTCTCAGACTTATGAAAATTTTCAGTTAAGTCCTCTGTCTCTGTATTATTCCTTGGAGTTGGTAACTCATTTCTTACCTCTTGATGTTTAACTAGTTGTGTACCCGCGCAATGCGGCGGGAGCCATGAATTTTAACGATTTTAAAGTTCCACTGCTTTTATAAGATAAGATTTAACAATGATATAGGTTACACTTGGTCTTTACATATTAATACAATTTGAATAAATAATAGTTATGATTCCAATTACAGACTATCGATGAAAAAAATTGTATGACAGTTTAAAATCCAATATATTTAAAATCCAACATATTTAAACGACTTCACAAATATGTTCGATTTACACCAAGAACAAAGAACCAAGAAACTTGAGTTTCAAGATAAAAGCTCAAAACCAATAAAGAAACTACAAATTTGACAGATCATGCCATGAAAAGACCAAAAAAGATGGGTTTTATAATGAAATTTCAACTGTTTACCCTTTTTCTTGTCTAGAAACTCAGATTAAGGTTAAACTAATACATGTATATTTATATTTCAAAAAAACCCATGAACATATTAATTCAGAACATATTATACAGTGCAATTTGGACAGCCTAATTCCAAAATATATAGTATATATATAAATAAATAACTATAAAAGTATAAATCGTAAATATTAAAAATATATTTTCACAGTATATATATTATATAATAATATAATTAAGTCAAAAACTATTCACTATTGGACTCATTTCGAAGGTRTTAACGAGACGATTATAATTGTGTAACTTGTTAAAATAAAAATGTATTTTTAAACATGTTTTAATTGATATACAATAATATATGTTAATTTGATAAGGATTTAAAATGAAACATTTAAAAGCAAAGGAAGTAAAGTAAGTTAATTAACTAATTATAGGGATATAAAATGTAAATTTAAAATTAAAAAAATCGGTTGTGAGAGGGTGAGTGTATGTGAGGAGAGGAGGGGGTGAAAAAGTGACATAAGGGTAGTATAAAGGGTATATTGGTCATTTAGTATTTTAAGAATTTAAGACTTTTGCTAAATTTGCTTAGTAAGATAGTATAGATAAACAAATCTTTGTTAGCTTTACTCCAAATTTTCAGATCATCATCAGAATTCTTTCTGACAGAGCTGAGAGTGTTTTCTAACTTTTCAATCTTCTATATGAAATCGTTTTCAATACGTTCACATTGTTCGTTATGCTCCTATTTCAAATCTTTAATAAACTCCACATTCGCATGATTTTCATAAAATATATTTATGCATTTGTCTTTATAGTCCACTATGCTATTCTCCAGCTTTGAAATCTGAACTCTCAACTCTTTATTATGCTTCTCAAGAAAAGCTGCCATTAAGAAAATCAGGATTGATCAAATAAAGAATCTATGCAGTTCAAGAAATTGATTAAAGAAATACGCTCTAAAAATTCACACAATTCCTGGAAATTCAATCTGGTTAAAAAGAATGTTTAGCAAAAATTAGGCAAGACTTAAACAAATTTAGAAGACCTCCTGATAAGCTTTATGCAATAAACTCCTTTACTCAACCCTTAAACAATGTTAAACAAATTGTGTCTAAACCGCTCAAGGATTGTACCTGAATCACACAAGAATGAACCTAAATCGCTCAAACCAAAGACTAAATTGCTCAAGGCTAAACTCAAATCTCTCAAGACTTATAGTAAATCGCTCAACACTATGTCTTAAACCCCTCAGAAGTTGATGTAAATCGCTCACAACTTGATGTAAATCACTCACAACTTGATGTAAGTCGCTCACAACTAACTCTTAACCGATCAACTCACTACCTAAATCACTCAAGGCTTAAAATACACCAAGTATAAATCGCTCATTCTATGAACTAAGTCACTCAACTCACTGCCTAAATCGCTCACCACAAGACCTAAGTCGCTCAACTAATAAGCGAAATCGCTCACTACATGAAATACATCGCTCACCACACTACGTAAATCACTCAAGACTAAACTTTTAATTCGGTCAAGTCCGCTCAAATGGTGTGCTATGACAAACTAAATCGCTCACTCAATGTCTAAGTCGCTCACCTCATTATCTAAACCGCTCACAACATGAGATAAATCGCTCAAGGGGTATGCATGAGTTCAGTCAAATCCGTTCAAAACTATGTTTCTTAATCCGCTCAAGAGGTGTGCGAGGAAAACACTAACTTGCTCACACTATGATGTAAATCGCACATCACATGAACTTTAATCACTCAAAGCTTTGTCTAACACCAAGTTTAAATCACTCAATGAAGTGAAGGATATCCTAACAAGATTCAATCAAAATGTCATTCAAACTTAGATCAAACCAACAAACAAACATAAAACTTACAAAAACTCATACAAAAATTGATCAAATTCTATCTTTTTCATGAATTTTCATAAGAACACGAAGAACTTGAAAATTCATAAAACTCTTCAAATCTTTACTGTCAATAATCAAATCATGAAATTGAATGAATAACATTGATTCACGACTTAAAAACGTACATAATGATCATAGTTTTAACAATTAAACATCCAAAAATGAAAGATTTGAAAGAAATTTATGTAGAACAAAGATGAACATTCAAGAACAATATGATGAAATTCCAGAAAATTGTGCAACTCTTAATGATTACTTCTATCAAATTCCCTACAAATCTGTTCTGATACCAATTGTTAGTCCCTAATAATCAATCTTCAAATCAACAATGGCAGAGATGATCTTCATATAAGAACACTTAGAAGTAGATAGAGAGAAATTGTCAAAGTAGTCAACTTCACTATTACGTATCTGATGTTTATAATAAGCATCCTTACTAAAATTACAAAGAAGCACCCTTTATATAGAGTCAAACATCTAGACAAAGTCAAAATCAAACTCTCTAAGAAAAGTCAAACACGGTGACTTTTAATACAACTAAAGACAAAATTAACTTTCAAGATGAATACAATTTTACACTGAAGTTCAGTCATAACAGAAGAAAACAGATTTTTCAAAAGGTAAGATTGTTAAAGCTTTAAAGAACAAATTCTGAAGATTCCAATTTTCAGAATGAATTTTGAATATCGTTGTCGTTCAAGATGAAAGCTTAAAGATTTGAAGAATTTGTTGTTTTTGAACTTGGATCCAAAGGGGAGATTGTTGGGTCAAAATGTTGTATTCAAGTACCATGCTTAAAACTGTTTTAATTGCTTTGTCATAGTTAGCTTGTTTATTGTATTAGTAGTTGCTATAAAGAGGAAGTATTAGTTGTTAGTTGATGGGTTAACAGAAGAGTTGATAGATTCATACATAAATATAGTAAGTAAGATTGAGAGAATTTGTGTGATTGTATAAAAAACATTTGTACTCAACATTCATCAATATACTTGCCGATTGATTTACATCGTCTATCTATGTTCTTGATTTATGTGTGTCCCACTTCAATGATCAATCTTCAAGCAAGCTCCATAATCATGGCAGATTAAGATAAATCTTCAAGAACATTCATATGAACTTTGAGAGTGAAAGTCAAACATTCAAAGCTTAGTCAAACTCTCTATTACGTATCAGATTTTACAAATGAGCTCTCTTCTAAGTTTTACAAAGACATTACCCTATTTATAGGGTCAAACTTCTAAACAATAGTCAAAGTCAAACATGTCTAAGAAAAGTCAAACACGATGACTTTTACAATTATAGACAATATTTAACTTTCAAGACGAATACAAATTTTTACTGATTTTCAGTCCTCACAATTTTTTACTGATTTTCAGTCCTCACATTCTCGTCAATTTTTTTATCTCACAACAACTACCCCTCTCTTTTTCATTTTAGTCTCAGCACACAAACCCTTTTGTATTTAAGCTCACTCAAATATGGTTGTCCTCTTGGGTAAGTCTGTCGTTTTGACATTCCATAGAGGTATTTCTGATAAGCACTCAGTCCCTCCTAAAATATTGCGTTATACACATATGATCACAATGAATGATCAAAAATAATATTTCTTTAAAGCACAATGATCAGATAAAACATTGATCAAGTAAATTGGCTTTAAGCACAATTAATGAAAGAATGATGCGACAACAAATAGATTATTCGATATGCGAGAGAAATGAATGACGATCTGTAAGAACAAGTTTACAGATTTTGATATTCAAAAATTATCAAATGTATATGTATCAATGTAAAAAAAAATATCAGAAAAAAAAATTTGAATACAAACGAGTGTATTATCACCGAAAATGATTTTCTTATAAGAGACGTGATAATAACAGTTTGAAGAATAGCTGAAATAGGCATTGGAGTTATGTACGACGAGAAATTACGCAAGTAAAATCTCAATAAATACTTGTTCAGGAAAATGTACTCGTTTTAGAAAACAGTTCCATTTCCGAAAACATTTATTAAAAATTTTCTAGAGACTCCACCTAGAAAACAGATTTAAGTAATGATTCAGTTAAGCTCAAAAGAATAAAAAATAATGAAACATTTTAAGCACAGGTTCTAAACTGAGTGTTTAGAAACCATACTCGGTAAAGCACGGGTTCTGAACTGAAATGKTCAGAAGCCTCGTTTGGWATAAATTACAACTCCCCMTGCATTGGTGTAYCACTGAAATGATATTCTGATCAGCACAAAATGGACRYAYYTKMAAAACCAGATTAAGTAGATTTTGGTACCCAAACGAACTTGGGTCCTATTTTGTTAGTATCTGGTTGAGGTATGTTGTAATTACCAAACCATTTATTTCTATAAGGTATTTTCTTTTCAGCACTATTAACAGGATGATTATATACAAAATATGAATCATGCCAGTTATTATAATCATACCTGTTCTTACCTTTCCAATTATTCTGATAGCTGTTATCTCCATGCCACCTGTTGAACCTTTTGTTATTGACAAAATTTTTGGTTCTGCATGTTGAGCACATAATCCTTCTCTTGCTAAGATTGATCAGATCATAAGTGGATCTCACAAGGCAAGGAAGATTGTTAGTGACAACAGGTGTATGAGATAAAACAGATTTAGACTTATTAACCTAAATACTTATAACCTTTGAAGAGTAATTGGGTGATCCAATGACATATCCTTGATAATACTGATTAGAACGAGAATAGTTCTTAGAAACATTAGATGAAGGACTACTTGAATAACTGTTCGAATAGGAACAATTATAAAAGCTGGTTTTACACTGTGATTGAGAATTAGTTAGGCTTTTAGCACACGAAAAGTCTTTGACTTTTTGTAAAAGCTGGTCTCTTTCAACAGTAACTAAATCATATTTCTTTTTCAGTCCAGTTCTCATGTTCAATTCAGTTTCAATGTCTGTCTTTAGATCAGACAATTTCTTTGAAGTATCCAAAAACTTACTTTCTAATTCCTTCTTTGACTTTTCAAAAAATTTTCGTTCTTTCTCAAATTTCTTTCTCTCTTCGTCTGAACTTCCCTTCTCATTTTCTGAAGCAATGTCAAGCCATTTCTTTTTCTCTATAAGCTCTTTGTCAATTGCAGCATTTTTCTTGACAGTGTTCTTCTTTTCAAGAACAAACATTCTCTTATCTTCATCTAATTCTTTCTTTTTCTGAACAATGCTGTCCGACAATTCCACATTCTTTCTTTGACATGCTTCTTCATACTCTTTCTTCTCTTTATCAAACTTGGATCGTTCCAAGATGATAAGTTGTTCAAAATCTGAAATTTGTTTTAAAAGAAATTTAGCATTCAGCTCAAAAGAATTAATCTTATTTTCATAAGATTCACGTTCAATACAAAATTTTTTCCCAATCTCAATAATCCTCTTCTTTTCTTTCTTCGTATCTTTCCTTTCAGCATTTAAAAACTTTTCAGTCTCAAAAACCTTATCCTTTTCTATTTGTAATAATTTCCTTATCTCAATCAAATCAGTCTCATGTTTATGAATTTTCTCAGTAAAGTCCCCAATCTCTGTATTTTTCCTTTCAGCATTTAATTCATTTTGAACTTTTTGGAGTTTATTTAACAAATCTTTATTAGATTTACTCCATGTTTTTATCTCTTTGTCACATTCTATTCTGACATCATCCACGAATTTTTTAAGTTTATTAATCTGATACTTGGATTCATTCTCAACTCTTTCTAATATTTCTTTGTGCTCCTAATTCAAAATTTTAATACTTTTCTCATTAGCATAATTCATAATTTTATAGTTCACAATGCTCTTTTCCAGCTCAGCAATCTTCTCTCTCATCTCCTTTAGAATATATGCCATTAAAAAAAATTGATCAGTTATAGGATCTATGCAGTGAAATCAGTAAAAGAAATTAGGAACAATTAAGCTCAAAAAGAAGAGAAAAACTTATGAGAATTTAAAAAAACGATGAAGAACTCTCAAAAATCAGTAAAAAAAACAGTCAAAACAGTTGAAAACAGTTAAAGACAGTTAAAACTGATGAAAAACAGTTTACTCGACGGAAAATAGTTCAAAGATTCTCAAACAGTTTAAAACACAAACAACAGAACATTAAAACTCAAAAACTAAAGACACAACAAAAAAATCAAGATGAAACAAGCCCAAAATGAAAATAAATGTCCAAGTCCAAAACAATTACAACTCAGACAAACAACTCACGTTTGTCAAAAAACCAAAAACAACACCAATACAGATTATTCAATCAATATAAAAACTTGATGCAGTTCTTCCCTACAAACTCTGCTTATTTTCACAAACTCTCTGAGAAATTCCAATCTAATGAAATGAACAGACTGGAATTAATTCCACTTCCTGTGAACTTCAAGAAAGCTGAGAGATAGTCTCCAAACCAAGAGGTCTTGCACCTTCTGGTTGCCTTCACCACTCAATATAGCAACTTAGACAGCAGGGTTGTTCAGAATTGCACACATGCAYTCACAGAAGAAACTCAGCATGGGATGAACTTAAACATGTGGGTTAGGCAGATGGATTCCTGGTCATACACCAGAAGTCTGTTGTTCCAATAAAACCAACAACACCACTCTAAACAGGCTTTAAACTGCTCAACAAACAGAACTTAAATTGCTCAACATACTGTCTAAGATGCACAAAACACAGTCCGCTATATAAACAGCAGAAAATACAGTTTAAGTCAAAACAGTTAAAACTGAAATAAAACCGATAGTGATCAACTCGAATAAGCTGCTGTTTTTCACAA
>NW_020200878.1:99294-101516 GCF_001531365.2 Cynara cardunculus var. scolymus
ATTATCATGAATTACTGCCTATATAAGTAGTGTTTCAGGTAGAAAAAAAGGTATGAGAGCAAAATAGAAAATTCATTGTATAGATTCAGATACATCTTATGTGTAACAACCCACATATTCTATGTAACAACCCTCACATCCCATATACACATAACTGACATCATAATACTCATAAATACTGAAAACARTATTATTACAAAACATGGACTAACAAAAATGTATCTTTAATACATATACGACCAAACTATTATCAACGTTTAAACTTTTCCCTTGCCTTTAACTTGCAAAGTACGCTGACCTGCAAAATAGGTTAGTCCAATAATTGAGCGTCAGACCAAAAAGGTCTAATGAGTGTATACATCTCATACAAACATTATACATTCCAAACAATCACTTTAGAATCAAACCTGTTATGAAACATAAGCATATTTTATGTTCCTTGCGATTATACCGCCAATACAACCCTCTCGCGGTTACATTGCCATTACACCTCTCTCTCTCTCTCGGTTACACCGCCATTACATCTCTCTTGCGGTTACACCGCCATTTTCATCTCCCTCACGGTTACACCGCCATTACTTCTCTCTCACGGTCGCCATTACATCTCTCTCGCGGTTACAACGCCATTACATCTCCCTCGCGGTTACACCGCCATTACATCTCTCTTGCGGTTACACCGCCATTACATCTCTCTCCCGGTTACACCGCCATTACATCTCTTTCTCGTGGTTACACCGCCATTACATCTCTCTCGCGGTTACACCACCATTTCATCTCAAAAATATTTCAAAATCATTCCTTCTTTTTATCCGGACTTGAAGTCCGGTCAATCTTATCCGGATTACAAGTCCGGTCAAAACACTTTGAAAATAAATTAACATCTTTGTCTGGATTACAAATCCGGACAATACTTCACTTTCATTGCTAACCGGTTTAAAGATAAACCGGACAATACACCGCACAACACTTGGGCGGTTTAGAAATAAACCGATCACCTCTTGGCCGGTTTATATGATATCCGGTCACCTCTTGGACGGTTTAGATGAATATCCGGACAAGGCACAAGCGGTTTAATTTGTTCGGATTACAATCCGGACAACTTTTGAATGGTTTAAACAAGAACTTCTCATAAAATGTAACCAAATTCATGAAAACTAGTTCTAAATGCTTATCAAACTGTATGTAAGCAATTCATATCCAAAGCTCTTTATACACTCACCTTTAGAAATTGAAAATCAACACCTTTGAAACCTTCTTCTTCCTGTGAAATCTTCCAAGTCTTCAGAGAAAAACTTTCCAATTATATTATGTATGTGCGTGTCTTTTCTTCACAAAAACTATTTATAGATGCACATAAAAGGAGAGGTGATGGGCGGTCTCATAAGCCGACCTCCCCTTTTAAAATTTTAAATACTACCCATACACATGCACATATCATACCCATATATATATATATATATATATCCTAAAATAATAACCAGAATATTACAATATTCCCTCCTTAAAAGAATAATGTCCCGGAATTTCACTTAAACGAAAAGGTAGGGATATTTTATCCGCATTTCCGACTCCGGTTCCCAGGTGGCATCTGATCCTTTATGATAACGCCACTGAATCTTTACCAACCCAATTTCTTTGTTTCGTAACTTCTTTACTTTATAATCAGTAATCTGCTCAGGGGTTTCTTCAAAACATAACTTTTCATCTACCTTAATTTCARGTAATGGTATTGCCACATCTGGACTTATTAGACACTTCCTCAAATTTGACACATGAAACGTGTCATAAATTCCACTTAATTCCAAAGGAAGTTCTAACTTATAAGCCACTTCCCCAATTCTCCCAATAATAGGAAATGGTCCAACATATCTTGGACTTAACTTTCCTCTCTTTCCAAAATGTACTATTCCTTTCCAAGGTGATACTTTCAACATTACTTTGTCACCTATTTGAAACTCAATCGGCTTCCGATGTTTATCTGCATAACTTCTTTGTCTATCTTGGGCCGTTTTCATTCGTTCTCGTATTACCCCAATTTTATCTGCAGTTTGTTGAACTAACTCAGGCCCAGCTAGATGTCTTTCACCTATTTCATTCCAGCACAAAGGAGTTCTACATTTTCGTCCATACAAAACCTCAAAAGGTGCTGGCTGAATACTCGAATGATAGCTATTGTTGTATGCAAATTCAATCAAAGCCAAATGACTATCCCACGACCCTCC
>NW_020200878.1:101965-103273 GCF_001531365.2 Cynara cardunculus var. scolymus
ATAATGTTGTCTCAAATCTCGATACATTTTATTTGTACCTGGATGTATCGCAAAACGTGACTGATGTGCTTCATTCAAGATACACTTTCTGAGATTACCATAACATGGTACCCAAATTCTGTTCTGAAATTTCCAAAATTCTGTGTCATTTCTTACCAAATCAGATATTAATCCACCCAATCTTTCACGTTTGATCTTATCCTCTTTCATTGCCTCAAGTTGAAATTCTTGTAACTTATCTTGAATACTGGGTAATAACTCCACTCGTAAAGCTGTAGCTTTGATCGTTCCACTTTTCTCTTGTCGACTTAACGCATGGGCTACTACATTTGCTTTGCCTGGATGATACAAAATCTCACAATCATAATCACACACCAATTCCAACCATTTTCTTGGTCGCATATTCAGATCTTTCTGAGGGAATAGATGTTGCAAGCTCTTATGATCTGTGAATATTTGGCAYTTYGTTCCATACAAATAATGTCTCCATATCTTCAAAGCAAACACTACTGCCGCTAATTCCATATCATGAGTAGGATACTGTCTTTCATGATCTTTTAACTGTCTGGAAGCATAAGCTATTACCTTTCCACGTTGCATTAGTACACAACCCAAACCCATCTTTGACGCATCACTATAAACCACAAAATCTTCCGCTCCATCTGGCAAAGATAGAATTGGTGCACTACACAGTTTATCTTTTAACATCTGGAAGGCCCGAGCTTGTGCTTCATCCCACTCATATTTCACGTTCTTTTTGGTCAACTTCGTTAATGGAATAGCAATACGAGAAAAATCTTGTATAAACTTACGATAAAACCCAGCCAATCCCAGAAAACTTCTGACTTCCGTTGGAGTCTTTGGAATTTCCCACTTCTCAATAGCTTCTATCTTGATTGGATCCACTTTAATCCCTTTTTCTGAGATAACATGCCCCAGAAATTGAACTTCTCGCAGGTAAAATTCACACTTTGACATTTTAGCATACAATTTCTCTTGTTTCAATAATTCCAGAATTAATMTCAAWTGATGTGCATGTTCTTCTTCTGATCGGGAATATATCAAAATATCATCAATGAAAACARTCACAAATTTATCCAGATAGGGACTACACACCCTATTCATCATATCCATAAATGTTGCAGGCGCAAAAGGTGAGTCAAATGGCATTACCAGAAACTCCTAACGACCATAACATGTACGGAATGTTGTTTTAGACACATCCTCATCTCTAATCTTTAATTGATGATAACCAGACCGCAAATCAATCTTTGAAAAATAAGTAGCCCCAACCAATTGATCAAACAA
>NW_020200879.1:0-17154 GCF_001531365.2 Cynara cardunculus var. scolymus
GTTTGACCACTTTGACTATTTCTCTCAACTCTCCTCTCAAAGTTCTTGAATGATAAATCCAGATCTGCCATGGATTCATGAGATATATTGAAGACTGATCTTAAAGTGATCTAACAGTAAATTATTAGCATTTCTTGTACTCAATTTTATACTAATGAAAAACATTTATTCGTACTTGCTGAGGGTCACTACAAGAAAAGTTAACTTTGACGATGCGTCTTTTAGCGATGACATGTTTCCACCACAAGTTATAGCGATGACATGTTGTTGTTATATACTCCTTCTAATGATAAATGGACTTTTTTGTTGTTGCTAAAAGCCTTGTTTCTTGCGGTGAGCCTTGTTTTTATGTTCGTCCAGGGCCTATAAAATGTCAGGAATGGGCCTGCCCATCTTTTTGCAAATCTTGCAACAAGCAATGCTCTTCTTGTCAATTACGTCATCAATGGAAAATCATGGGTTGTTATTTAGCTGATGACATATATCTAAAATAGTCACCCTTGTTTCAATCTATTCATGATCCACATGGGCTTAAAAAAACATTTTGCAATAAGATAGAAATATGTAGAAAAGACGTGTAACATGCATTTGACGTATTATAATCAAGATTTGCAATTGTAGCAGACTCTGCACAGTTATGGAGGAAGAAAATATTGTATAATACAATGACTTCATGCATCATTATACATAATATAATCATAGAAAATGAACATGATATTAATGCACCAATTGAAGAACGACTTGAATTGCCAGATGTGGAGTTGAGATGAGATGGTGAACGATAACAATGATACGCTTGATTAGTTTCTTGCTCAACATAAAAAAATCAAGGATATTGACGCTCACTTTGAACTTCAAAATGCATTTATTGATCATTTATGGAACGAGTATATTAATTCAGAGAATTAATATTATCTAATTATGTTATTTGAATTAACGTAATTTTTTTATAATGTAAAATTTGTTAATAAAAATTTGTATATATTATATTGACTTGATTAATCATTACCTTCATTTTATTTATTTGTATTCATTATAATCAATTTATTATTATGTAAATAAAAATATACATATTATTATAATGAGTATCATGTAAATAATTTTTTTATAAATTGATCGTAATTTCATTTATATAATGAGTTTTTAAATATATTGATGATATATGTATAGACTTAGGATCATGTGAGGCCAAGGTTTTTTCGTGAGACCCGTAAGACCAATTCTTAATCCTTGGATTAGATCTACAATCTGAACATTCATAATCACAAAATTGCCATGAGACTTCTCAATAATCATAAAATTATCACCGTGCAACTTTAGATCATTAGATCATTAGCTTATAAAGTTGATCAATGAACATAAATTGGTCTTACGGGTCTCACGAAAAATTCTTGGTCTCACGTGAACCCAACCCTATATATATATATATATATATATATATATATATATATATATATATATATATATATATATATATATATATATATATATATATATATATATATATATACTTCCCTTCAAAAAATAAACAATCAAAGTCATGAAATTGAATGATTTTATCTCCAAATATAAACATAATATACAAAAGTAACTAAGAATGATAACAACAAATATCATTTCTTATCTTGCAAAGGTCTGTGGCTTCGACTATAATTTGAGTCCGTTTAGATTTTCCACATGTACCTGAGAAATCACTAAACATTAATATATGAGGGAAATATAATCATAAATAATGATAACTACAGTCCATTAGTATGATAACTCTATAATCATAATAAAATACTCAAGTATCATAATTCTACAACTTCAGTAATCAAGTTATAACTTCATAATAGAAAGCAATTCCATGTCTAAAAAACTCAAATAATAATAAATAGTAGACATAAAATTCCAGAGAGAGTGATATCTATTGTTGAAATCTCTAAACAAAAAAAAAATATAACATTGTGACATTTACTTGCATACTCCATTATATACATGTCAACAACTTTAATCAATCACATTGGAAGAATACATAACAAAAAGATCACATGAACTTGTTGGCCCACTTTCCTTGGAGAAGATTATGATTACGTACATGTTCAAGATGTTAGTGATTGAATGTATTATTCTTCCTGATTGGGAATTCTTTGATATGCCTACTTCTCAATGAACTTCTTCCATGTCTATTCTTTAAATGTCTCTTGCCTCCATTTCATCCTTACCAAGTAAATTTTAAGGGTTGAGAATTAAAAAGGATAGTCATAGGTTAAACCCATGAATGAAGAGGAATTACAAAAAAAAAAAAAAAAAAAAAAAAAAAAAACTGAGTCTAATAATGAAACACACATATTTCATTTAGGAGTGGAGAAATCATTTACATATTAAACATTTTAGAAAATCAAAATTTTGAGAAAATTCATACCCACAATTCGTACTATACATTGTGCCACATCATTGGATGATGTTGTTCCTTATTAGGGCAACTCCAACCTTATCATAAAAAAAAAACACCAAAAACACTAAATATGGAGGGTACATAAACACTAAAAAACTCAACTTCAATCATACTCTAAAAAAAACACTAAATTTGTAGATCCCACATTAAAATAACTCAATCAACCCCTAAATTATTAAATGAAAAATGGTTTTTAATACAAATTAACGGGTCCCACTGGTTTTGCCGTTCAAGAAACCCACGGCATATTTGCCGTTCAAATAAGGGATCCGGCAAAACCTAAATTCATTTGTCGGTCGATTGGAGAGGTCACAAACGGCAAATCCCTAAAATTGCTGGTTGATTGGAGATGCTCTTATAATCAACAATTTGAAAGTATAAGAGAGAAAAAATAAATGTAACAATTGTAAATAATATTCAAATAAAAAATCAAAAACCTATTTACAACACTATATAATACACACAAAATATAAAAAGTCGTATGGAAAAAAAAAAACAATGGTACCAATCAAAAAGAAACACACATATACACATATCAACAACATATGACTCACAAAAAGTATAGAATTGAATATAAATGTTACCTAGAAGATTTATGTAAGATGAACAATGGTACGGACCAAAAAGAAATTATGCAAAAGAAAAACAACAAAATACTATAAACTTAATAAAACAGTGTTATTTCCAATGAGATGGAGCATTTGATGGTAGTTTATAAATGATTTAAACATAAAACAAATGAAAACGAAAATGTTTGACTGTTGTTCTATTCATTTATATCATAACAGAAATAATGTTATTTTAAATAAACTTTTGTAAACATAAATCTACAAATTGAAAAATTTAAACTATTTAGGGGTCGCTTACCCGGGTAAGTGTTTACCAAGTAACATTACCTCACCGGATGAACATAGTAAGAACCAAGAATCTTACCAGGTAAGAGCGAGACAATGATCAAAAGTCTTACCCGGTAAGTGAGGGCGACGACTCTTACCATGGTAAGCGCTTACTAGGTAAATTATTGTATACTATGTCGTTTTAGTGAACTAAAATCTTACCCAGTAAGTACATGATAATGTTAAATTTTATTGGTAAACACCTATCGGGTAAGTGTTTGAATAAAGACCCTAAATCTGATTTAAAAAAAATAATTTTTTTGAAATAATTACCATTACCAGAAATGAAATAAGTCAAGTCCAAAAAGAGTATAAAAGGCAACTTGGGGGCAAAGGGGATATCTACTGTTGAGGCCGGAGTGAAGTCCATTGGAAATCGCTAAAACCCTACTCTCTAAACAGCACACATTCACGGCCAGTTGGACGTGGTGGATACTGATTGTTTCATCGACGATTGAGGTATGATTTTGCCACCGTTGTAGTTCTTTTTCATCCATTTGTTCGATTCACAAAGTCATTATTCTGTCTGTTTGATTCAAGCTGTTGCCACTGGTTATCAATCGATGTCTTACCTGATTGATTACTTTTACTTCGGCGTTAGCAATAATTTTGGTGCGGTTTGACATGTGTAAATAACTGCTGTAAATATTTAAGTTCTTGCCGATGACTGCTCTGCTTTGTTTGGGGAGTAGGAATTGATTATAAGGAAAAACTGAAAATTTCTATCGTGATCTAGTACCTCGTTGAAATTCTGGGTTCTTTTGGGTGGGCGATTGCTTGATCATTCGAGGTAAGGGAGGATTGAGTGAATCGATGAAACCCGCTTTCAAGAATTAGAAAGTTGCTTCTTAATGCCATCTGATATAGATGAGTAGTTGATATGCATATTTTGGATGCTTTTCTATCAGTCACTTGAGGCAAAAGAGTTTTTCCAGCTCTTTTAAGTAGATGATGGGGAATTATTTTAATTGAATTGTGTTTTGTTTTTGATTTCCTTAGTCCTCAAACTATTTTTAAAACGCTTTGTCATCTTTGAAGCATTGTTTGGGATGAAAATATGCAGCATGGGTGAAATATGCTTTTGAAATTGTGGTGTACTGCTGTCCATTAGCAGTGGTGCTACCATATTTCACCTCCTTGTTCTTTTACGGACATGTTTTTCAATATGTAGCCAAGTAGTTTTCTCTTCTTCTGTTTTAGCATGATTCCTCAAAGATCAACTATAGCTACCAACTAATAGCTTTTTTTATGTTGTAACAGGTAGAAAACATCTGTTATAGATATGGCAACCTTTGCTAAACCAGAGAATGCATTGAAGCGTGCTGAAGGTGAACTATGTAGTTTTTTTTTTAAATAATTTCTAATATATATCTCCTTGCTAAAAAGAAACTTCAAGGCTTTTGTAATTGCAATTCAAACAGAAGTTCAGTTTCCATTCACATTTTCATGTTTAACTTTTATCTAAACACGCTCAAGCCATTAATTTCTTTTGCATGTCCTCAATATCTGCCTTCCTAGATTTACTATGCTAAAGGTGGGGAACCTTGTGGTGTTGTGTTGTCTCATTCGGTGTTATGTATTTGACTATTGCTATGTCATCTCTTCTTCCTTTTTGACCATCAAAACTTAAGATTTTAAATTTTAATTTAACTCTATGACGAGCCACCTTCTTTTGCATTACCATGCATTGAGAATACTCTCTGAATATATAATTCAGTATTTCAGTGTTTATTTTTTTGGTTTCATGCTTAGTTGTGGGGCTGTCAGTGTACATGTGACTTATTTTGTATCTAATTAACTGACTTGAGCCAATATGGAACCGCAGAGCTGATCAATGTTGGGCAGAAACAAGATGCATTGCAAGTGCTTCATGATCTTATCACATCGAGGAGGTACCGTGCATGGCAGAAAACACACGAAAAGATTATGTTAAAGTACATTGAGCTGTGTGTTGACATGAGGAGGGGAAGATTTGCCAAGGATGGCCTGATTCAATATCGAATAATATGTCAGCAAGTTAACATCAATTCGTTAGAGGAGGTCATCAAGCACTTTATGGATCTTTCAACCAAGAGGGCCGAGTTGGCACGTAGTCAGGCACAAGCTTTAGAAGAAGCTCTAGATGTTGATGACTTGGAAGCTGATAAAAGACCAGAAGATTTGATGTTGAGCTATGTTAGTGGTGAGAAGGGAAAGGAACGTTCAGATCGGGAGCTTGTGACCCCTTGGTTTAAGTTCTTGTGGGAGACGTATAGAACAGTCCTGGAAATTTTAAGGAACAACTCCAAATTAATGGCTCTGTATGCGGTAAGTTTTGCTTAAAGGTGTTGAAACATGAGTAACTCAATGATATTTCTACATTCTTTTATTACAAGGAGCTGCACTCTTTAATTATCGTGGGGCCATCTTTTTATTAATAATTCATCTTAGTCATTGCTTAATCAATATAGAAACACACTGCCTCTAATTCTCTTATCAGCCTGAGGAAAAGTACTCTAAGAGTCCAGCCACTGTTCAAGACGTGTACTTTGAGGCCCCATCTACATTCTACACACAAAAGAACTGAAACAGCTTATGAGGATTTGTGGTTTTCATATATCTTCATACAGATACAATCTCCAAAGACTTGTGTATGAGTTGCTGGGTCTGAAGACATCCTTACAGGAAACACCAATAGTTTCCATGATTTGGCTGACTTTTTCTAGACCAAATTTACATGAGAACAAACATGTACAATTCTATGTTCTTATGAAATCACGTATGTGAATGCTATTCTGATCTAGATGGTTTTATTCTGCATCTTCTGCTAGGAATTAGGGGTTTTTTGTCTTTCCATTTGGTTTTCATGCATATAAGCAATATGATTGACAGGTCTATGTGCTTCTTATTGAACTTCATGCCATGGTCACAAGTGGCTGTCCACTGTGTACATTAATTTCCTGTTATATTGTGTATGGAGAAAAAAGAGGCTTATTTGCATTTTCTGCATCTCTTTTGATATTTTATGTGAGTAAATCATGTAAATATTTCTACATTTGTTGTGGTTTTCTGTAGTAAAGAAATTATTTGCTTTAGCTTGATAACATTTTGATGTCCATTTAAATTTATGTGTTAATGTTTACAAAAATTTCTTGTCACTTATGTTGGTGGGTTTCAATGACCATACAGAGGATGCCACCCAATACAATCATTTGTTACCACTTGTAGTGGGGCTAGATCCTGAGTTGGATCTTGAACTGAACATTCTCTCTATTCACTAGGTAGTATTGTAGCTGGAATAGACAAAATAATATGTTTGAGTTCCTATGTGCAGGATACCGCACATCGTGCTTTCCAGTTCTGCAAGCAATACAAACGGACGACAGAGTTTCGTAGGCTGTGTGAAATAATCAGGAATCATCTTGCCAACCTTAATAAATACAGAGACCAGAGGGACCGGCCTGATCTATCATCACCAGAAAGTCTACATTTCTATCTTGATACTAGATTTGAGCAGTTAAAAGTTGCAACTGAACTTGAACTCTGGCAGGTCTGTCTTTCTTCATTTATTTTATTTCATGTTGAAATGAACTCATTTAGGACATGTATAAGATGATTAAATGTACGTGTATTTTATTTTTGTGCAATTGTGTCTGCAGGAAGCCTTTCGTTCTGTAGAAGATATATATGGATTGACAAGCATGGTTAAGAAAATGCCAAAATCTTCCTTGATGGCTGTATATTATGCAAAGTTGACAGAGATTTTCTGGATTTCTTCCAGCCACTTATATCATGCTTATGCATGGTTTAAGCTTTTTCAACTTCAAAAGAGCTTCAATAAGAACCTGAGTCAGAAAGATCTGCAACTGATAGCATCATCAGTTCTCTTAGCTGCACTTTCAGCTCCTCCATACGACCATATGAAAACAGCATCTCATTTAAAACTGGAGCATGAGAAAGAACGAAATATAATGATGTACAACCTTATTGGATTTAATATTGACGTGAAGCCTGAGACAGGAGAAGTGGTACTAATCTACTATTCTCTGATAATTTTAACTGCATCAACTCTTAAATAGGTATTGATTATTTTTCTTACTTTTTTCCATGCAGCTGTCCCGGTCAACTCTTCTCATGGATCTGGTAAGATCAAAGTCATCTGCTTGTCACATCCTAAATGTGTGGCGTTGCATGTTTGCTGCACAGGATTGTCCATTGCTTTTTTTTTAGCTTTCTGATGTCCTTATTTGTTATTCAATTACTTGATGCCTGTGTTATATATCTTTATTCCTTGTGTGAGACATGCCACGTTCCAACTCATCCTTTTGATCTGCTAGTTATATATCTTCTTTTATTCTATGTTGTTAGGAGTACCATCAGAATAGCTTATATCGCTTCTTTGTGATTGCGGTTTAACTTCGTAATTGTTAAAACAGACCAACAAACTGATAAAAACATTAAAGAATATAACTCCTAGCATTTTGAGAATGGTGGTCATTCAAATATAGTACTTATTTATGGAACCCATTGTAAGCGATACGTATATTATATATCGTTTTTTCTTGGCACAATAGGACCCATTTCAGCATGAGTTTCAGTGGTTTTTGTCTTACATAATGTACATATGTATGGTGTTAATGAGCAATATCTTAATTGTTTGTGTATCGTTAATGGTGTTTGTTGTTTGGAAACCGTGATGTAAAAATGCTAGTGAAACGGACTCTATTCATCTTTTTATTAGCATGTGTTTGCTCTAGGCAAGGTGTCCATGGTTTTCTTATAAGCTTTGTAGCCCATTGCTGATGTTGGTATGGATGCTCAAGAAAGCGTTCGATTGTAAATGATAAGGATCCTATGTGGAGTCACCTCTGTAAATTAAGAGTTCACTGAAGAAATTTTTTGTTATTAATAGTGCAATGGGCAAATTAAGAGTTCACTGAAGAAAATTATTGTTACCAATAGTCCAACGGGAAAAGTTTAAATGTTCCGTGTTCATATATATGCTTTACAAGGCGATAATGTTGTTTTGTATTATATGCACGTGTAATGTTGAGAGTTCTGTTCATGCTTCAATTGTTATGAGTTTGGCCACAACACAATGATAAGGCTGATCAAGTGTGTTCATTGCTGAGTTGAGAAGGTATAAGTTCACAAATTATTAAGGATACTTACCATTATGTCAAGTTTAAGGCATGCATTAGTAATTTTATTTCCAATCTTCTTGGAATTGGAGGTCACAAGCCAATTAGGCACATTATTGTTTCCCCTATTTTTATTTCTCATGCTTTTTATGGAAGCTGAAATTAGTTTCCTTGTATGCTTAATTTTGGAACATCGTTGTCCTTTTACAGGTTTCCAAAGGTGTAATGACCTATGTAACCCAGGAAGTCAAAGATCTCTACCATCTTTTGGAGAATGAGTTTCTGCCTCTGGATTTGGCATCAAAAGTACAACCTTTGTTGACAAAGATCTCAAAACTTGGAGGTAAACTATCTTCAGCATCTTCTGTACCGGAAGTGCAACTGTCTCAGTACATTCCTGCTTTGGAAAAAGTTGCTACCTTAAGATTGCTGCAACAGGTGAATTATTAAGTTTCTTTATTTTTTATTTCTCTTGTCTTGGGAAAAGTGAGTATTTTGTGTACAGTTCATTTTATTCATTTTTGTATTATTGTTTTCATAAATACAGATTAATGTTACTTATCTTTTCTGTTCCAGGTATCCCATGTGTATCAGACCATGAAAGTTGAGACGTTAACCAAGATGGTCCCTTTCTTTGACTTTTCGGCAGTGGAGAGGATCCTTGTTGATGCTGTCAAACATAAGTTCGTTGCAATAAAAGTTGACCATCTGAAGGGTGCAATTATATTTGGTGACTTGGTTAGTCCATTTATCTAATTAATATTTTGCATGCCTCTATCTTTCCCATGACGAAACTAACAGAAATATATTGTGATTTTAATTAACAACTATGTACGTCAAAAGGGTTGCCCCTTTTTCATGCCACTTTCATGGTTTGAATAGCTAAGCTCAACCATATTGTTGTAGAATGTCAGCAAGTATGATAATAAATCAACATACAGATGGTATTCAGGTTTGGGAGGGGGCACAATGATATAGAGCAGTTATATTGCCCCTTTTTTCATGCCATTTTTTTTAGTCGTTTTTGTTATCATAGGTTAGGTAGGGTCTGGTCAACATTCTTGAATGTTCGTTACCCAATCTTTCCTTCTTGTCTGGACATCTACTTTCAATCTATTCTAATGGCCTTCAATCCTCATCGAATGTAGAATGTTATAGCATCATATGTTTAACCTTGTTTCTGCACAGCGACTTGATGACTTCTACTGGACATTCATATGTTTCTGGAAGTATTTCTTAGTTTCTGCTGTATTTTCCACTCTTTTGATAGTGACAATTCCTCTCCTGCCTCCAGGGATTCGAATCTGACCATCTACAAAACCACTTAGGTGTACTTGGTACAAATTTAACCAAGTCACGGTTGATGATAAATCCTTCACCAAGCCGAGTATCTAAATTGAGTGACATGCTGCCAAGTTTAGCAGAGATAATAGATAAAGAGCACAAAAGGCTTCTTGCTCGAAAAACGATTATTGAGAAGCGGAAGGAAGACCAGGAACGACAGCTAATTGAAATGGTATTAATTTCACTACATATTTTATGTTTGATACTCTGCTTAATTCTTCCATGTTGGCTGTGGTTTATTTATCTATGATTCTGAATTAAATCGTTCATCAAGGAACGAGAGGAGGAGACAAAAAGACTAAAACAGCAGAAAAAAGCTGAAGAGGCAGAACAGATGAGGCTTGCAACCGAGTTTCAAGAAAGGAAGAACCAAAGAATCCTCAGGGAAATTGAGGAGCGTGAGCGTGAAGAAGCACAGGCTTTACTAAATGACGTTGAGAAGCGCATCAAAAAGAAGGGAAAGAAGCCAATCATTGAGGGAGTGAGTAGCTTCCATCTTCAATACTGTCACCTTTTTACATGGTTGGAACCCTCTTGGATGACATTTTTTTGTCTAAACAGGAGAAAGTGACAAAGCAAACTTTAATGGAGCTAGCACTTCAGGAGCAAGTCAGAGAAAGGCAGGAAATGGAGAAAAAATTACAAAAACTAATTAAAACAATGGATCACTTTGAAAGAGCAAAGAGAGAAGAGGCGGCACCCTTGATTGAAGCCGCGTACGAACGTCGTCTGGGTGAAGAGAAACTGCATCATGAACGTCAACAGCAGGTATTTTGTGAAACTATCTTATATTTGCACAACATATTGAAGCTGAGAGAGGACTTAACGATGGGTTTATTCTGCTATTTACGTTACTATAACATGATAATTACATTGGTCGTCTTCAATAATTTGTGTGCTTTATTCAGCTTGAGGTTGAGCTGAGCAGGGGCCGTCATGATGGAGATGTCAAGGAAAAGTATAGGCTTCATCGGGTTATGGAACATAAGGTTTGTTTATTGAGTTTTATTTTACCATTCCGGCTGTCCATTTCTTTACACTACTTTTTTTGGTGATTGTTTGACTCGGGTGGGATTTGTGTCACTAATTCCGTCCGTCCCAAAATGAATGTACAGAATGGAAAAGCACAGAGTTTAGAAATTTATAGTTATTACACTTGCTTAAATAACTGAATTACAATTTTACCCTTAATAACTAGAGGGAGTACTGATTTTCTTTATCTCGTAATTAAGGGTAGAATTGGAGAGTAGGCACTTTCAAAAGTGGACACTTATTTGGGACAAACTAAGGTAGAAATGTGGATACTTATTTTGGGTCAGAGGGAGTACTACTTGTAGGAGAATATAATAGTTCTCAACTTTCAATGTAGATTCTATTTCTTCTAGTTCACTATTTTAATTTAACCTAATGTCCCTAGCACAATGTGGTTGAGAATTGTCTCAACTTGGTAAAAAACAAAGGTTGATAATATATATATATATATATATATATATAGAAACGTACAACTAATGGTCGAGGATAACTGAATTCTACAACCTCTCTTTTCTCGTATTTCCTATCATGTTGGCACAATGTTGTTTCAATTGTTTTGCATATCTTGTGCAGATGCAATTTCAGGAAAGAGTCATGAAGTGCCGTCGGGGAGAATATGACAGAATGAGATCCGAGAGGGAAGAACGACTCAGCCAAGTTCTTCAGGCACGAAAAGAAGAGAGGGAAATCAAGAGGAAGATGCTGTACTGGGTGAGGACTGAAGAGGAAAGACTGAAAAAGTTGCATGAAGAGGAAGAAGCTCGCAAACGTGAAGGTATTTCTCTCCCAAAAAGCATGTCAGTTGACCATATAACCTTAGGGTGCATTTAGTATGCAGATTGGACTTGACTAGACTAGTTTAGTTGTCTGGTGTTTGGTATGATTAGGACAGGACTGAACAAGTTGTCTGTATAATGTTTGGTAAGCTGGACAAAACATGACAATGTAAAAATGCGGATTGCCCCACGAAGTAATGTTATTTTGTTTTGTTAATCCACATGTTTGGAATATACAGAGCTTGAAAGGAGAAAGAAAGAGGAGGCTGAGCGAAGGGCAAAGTTGGATGAAATCGCTGAAAAGCAGAGGCAAAGAGAGCAGGAGCTAGAGGAACGAGAGAGACTTAGAAAAGAAGCCATCTTAAGGGGAACACCAATCGACATGCCTGCCAGGCCTTCCGAGATTCTTGGAGCAGGATCTATTGCTCCCGCAGCGGCACCAGCACCAGCACTGGCAGCAGCAGGCTCGGGATCTTCTGGTGGGAAGTATGTGCCTAGGTTTCGTAGAAGTGAGCCATCAGGGCAGGCACCACCTCCGCCTGCAGAATCTGATAGATGGGGCGCCGGTAAGAAGGATGATCGTGGGGCGCCAACAAGCGACAAGTGGCGACCTTCCGCTACTAGTGGTTCAAAGACTTGGTCATCATCCAGGTTCTCTCGGTGAGGCGTCAAATTTTGTTTTCTGAGCTCCCTCCCGACACAAGAGGAGTTATCTTAACCTGTTTATTTTCAAAGTGATACATAATTAACGAGCAAATTTGAGATGAATGCTGTTTTCTATCGAATTATGCGAATGGGGATGAATTTTTATTTTATTCAACTTTCTTAAATTGAGCAGCTAGAAATCGCGAAACAGTATTTTTTGTTGTGATGGTTAAGCAATCTTAAATGTGTTGTTATTTTGGAGAAGATTTAGATTGTTGGAGTGATGGTGATTCCTACAACTCAATGGTGTGAGGCTGGGAGTTTGTAGTTTCTGGATTCAACATTTTCATAAAAATTCCATCTAAATACGGGCAAGAATTTAACTTAATTTTTGTCATCTCGTATTTAAGGATATAATAGAAGAGTAGACATGTAACACTTATTTTGTAACAAACTAAAATAGAAATAGACGTCATTTTCTTTCGTTTATGCAGCCAAAAATACCGAATGTTTCGACCTAAAATAGAAGCATTCTTTTGGAATCGTGTTTCTTCTATTGGCAGTATTTCAAACTGGACAAAGGTGGTGTCTGATTGGTTTGAGTTTGGTTTCAAATGTCAAAAGTACTAGGTGGACAGGTTCAAATCCAAGGAGGAATAAAAATCCTCTTGTGCCCACGGAAGTTTAAATGCAGTGACTTCGGGCTATCTACAAAGCATGTGGTCGTCCTGGGATTAGTCGGCTCGCATAGCGGCTTGGATATCCAGGTTAATAAAAAAAGAAACCCATGAGAATGCAAGAAAATATACAATCTATTACATACATACATACATACATACATACAGAATCAAAGTGATTCTTCCCAGTATCACAACCTCAAACTCCAGTTTTCTCCCAGAAAAAACTCATGGAATACCACCCAAAAATCCACTTCCATATGCCCAATCTGTCTTCTGCCTAACTACATATATATATACATATACATATATACACATACACATTCATCATCTCTCACTCACTCTTTGCTATAAGAATTGGAAGCAAGACACATCTACCATACAACACAAACTTACTTCCCACCTTTTTTCTTAGCATCAGGAGCAGCTTTCTTCGGAGCCGCCGCGGGTTTTCCCGATTTTGCTGCTGGTGCTGGACTACTCTTGGCAGCAGGAGCACTGTACACAAGTTATAGCTACATAAATACTTGTATTCAAAATTACTCCATTAGACCTCACATTTGAAAATGAATCTATTTCCTTGGAATGGAGGGAGTATGTGATGTACCTGCTTGGGCCCTTTGCTTGCGCAGGACCAGCTTTCTTGGCTTTCGATGCCGTGCCAGGATCTTCCTCTTCGTCTTCATCAGCCACATTCTCCTGTAATTGTAATTCATCACGTCTTATATTTCTAACCAAATTTATTGAGTGGTGGAATGGAAGATGCAACAGAATCAGTATTCGTTGGTTTGACAAAGAAGGGATTCGACTCATTGAAGGTGTCATCGTCACATGTTAAATGGTAGATTATAACAACGATAGCCTTGTTTAGTCGAGCGAATACCCAAAGGAACAACACTTGATAGCACGTGTTGCAAGTTTGTTACGTCTTGGGTTATATTTATGAACGTAAGATACATATCCAAATATTTTACGAGTCTATATGAACATAAGATACATATCCTAAACGTACACAGAGACAGTGCTGAAGTTTGAAAGCAGAATCAATAAGACTGTTTGATTTTGTAAACTGATAGATGTCTGAATCTGTAAAATTGTCTATTTAACATTAACGTACTCATCGGAAAACCAAACCATAATTCAGCAGTATCATGGACGACTAACATAAAGATTTCAAATAGAAATTGTATGCATACCTCTACATTACTAATATTAATATCCCCTCCCTCCTTGGCTAAGGCTGCCTTAAGAGCAGCAACCTGATCTTTCAACTCCTTCAGATCTATGATATCTTTGTTGGATTTAGCAGCCCCAAGCTCAACGGTAGACACCCTTTCAGCAAATTTCAGTGTGCTGATTGTTTCTCCAACTGTATCGGGATCAGGACTTACATGAATAAACATCAGGGTCTTGGCTTGCCCACCTGGTAGATTGATGAGACTCATGAGCTTAATCAGTCAGATAAATAACGAAAAGAAGAGCATAAAAAGGGCTTACCAAGAGCATCTTGGAGCAACAGAGTGAGTTTACTGTTCCTATAAGGAACATGTGCATTCTTTTGGGAAAGAGAGGCTATAACGTCTCCTAAAGCTGAAAGTGACTTATTAATATGTGTTGCCTCCTTTAATCTATCACCTGTAGCCTCTGTCTTGTCAGCTCTTTCACTTCCTGCAAGATCAACCAAATGCATACAGCCTCTAACAGTTGAACCGGATGTCAAGTCCTTTCCGCTAACGTGAACCGTAACGCAACTGCGAAAATATCATAAAGGTGGTTCCAGTTATTTGCTGCATAATCTTTTCTCATTGTTCACATAACCGAAAGTGGTAAAAGAATAAGGATGAGGGTACCTGTGAGAGCGACTACTACGATCATTCATTGCAGTAGAACCCACAGCGCGATTTTTGTGTCCAAGGGTCATTAAATGTATAACATCTTCTGTTGTTGAAACTGGGATAAGCTCTGCATCTGGTACATTTATACCATCTTGTGCACCAAGTCGAATGTCTAATGTGGTCAGTGATTAAGACAACAAAAAGAGACAGACAGAGATATGTGAAGATGGAAACAGCTATAACCATAGAAAGGATATTTCTTGGTAGTTCCGTTTGGCGAAAGGAGATCCCTGACTGTTTCGTTGTAAATTTCGAGCATTTGGACCCGAACTAGATAGGTAATCATCTCCTTCCGCTGCTGTTGGATTTCAAACAGATCATTCAATGCCCTGTAGTTTACACCCATGGTTTCTGGTGTAAGGTTTTCAGGTCCAGTCTGCAAACACATAATGTAAGGAAAATGTTACAGTAACGACACATGATGTGTTAATGAAACCATGCATGACCTACATACCATTGTGAAAGTTTTCCCTGATCCCGTTTGACCATATGCAAATATGCAAATGTTGTATCCATCAAGGACAGAGCGGATCAGCGGTTGGGTGTCTTTGTATACTTCGGCTACAAGAAAGCGAAAACAGAACAGATAAGGAAAGAGAAATACGTACTGTGATCCTAAAGAAATCAAAGATGTTGGAGACATGAACGACCTTGAGTTGCAGTTAGACTAAAAACTCTATTAAAAGTGTACACTTTCCGAGTCTCTTTTCCACCTTTCCCGATCGTGATAACCGCCACATTCGTCTCATCGATGCAATCCACAGCGCTCTTTTTAGTAGTGGTAGTTAAAAATGGTCTCGATCTGCAGTAGACCCTGATATTTCCTTTGAGGTCCTGCACTAGATTATATAGCTTTCGGTTTTCGTCTACAACTTTTTTGTAACCCGATGCTTGTTGAGCCAAATTACGCAAGTGCTTCCCTGACAGAAGAAATTCATGCTAGGTGTTCAATCGAATTCATTTCTTTCTTTCCAGGGCAACCAAGATTTTAAACCCGTTATAGTTTTAAAAAGATGTACCTATATCGTCGAACTCCTGGTGATGCTTCGTTCGCATTAATTCCAAATCTGCTTTTGCAGCAGAAAAGATGTTCTTCAGTACCTGTATGATATCAAATTCTCTATTAGGAATCCTCTGATAAAAGCATTGTTTCATTAAGCTACTGCAGTGCTGATTAAGGTGGAGACTATACTTGTAGCTGTTTATATTGGTGTTCAACCAGCTTTTGCTGCTTTATAGCACTGGCACTTAATCTCCCGCATTCAACATGGACCCAGTTGTAGTATTCCTCTTCCTTGGCATCTTCAGCTGCTTTACGTTCCATCTCTCTCTTCCTTTCCTCCATCTCTCTCTTCCTTTCTATCTCTCTCTTCCTTTCCATCTCTTCCTCCATTTCTAACTCTTCCTTCATTACCTCCATCTCTTTCTTCCTGTCCTCCATCTCCTTCATCATTTCCTCCATCTGCTGCATCATTTCCATGGCTTTCATCCTTTCCATCTCTTTCTTCTCTTCCATCTCTTTTTCTTTCTGTTCCATCTCTTTTTTTCTCTGCTCCGCCAACTTTTTTCTCTGCTCCGCCTCTTTTTTTCTCTGTTCCCTAACCTCCTCACTTACATCATCATCAGCGGAAGTCTCGACATCTGATGTTTCTTCCTCTTCCATCTCGTCGTTTATATCCTCAACAGGGGACTCCGTATCTGTGCTTTCTTCCTCTTCCATCTCAAAATTTATATCAATAGCGGACATCTTGATATCTGTGGTAGCTTTTTGTTCCATATCGTTACTTTTGTTGCCATCTGTGCTTGCCTTCTTGTCCATCTCGTTCTTGACATCACCGGTGGACTTCTTGACATCTGGGGTTGCTTTCTTTTCCACCTGGTTAGAAACATCACTAACGGCCTTCTTGGCTTCTGTGGTTGGTTTCTTTTCCGTCTCGCTATTTACATCACTAACGGACTTTTTGGCTTCTATGGTTGGTTTCTTTTCCACCTGATTAGAAACATCACTAACGGCCTTCTTGGCTTCTGTGGTTGGTTTCTTTTCCACCTGGTTAGGAACATCACTAACGGCCTTCTTGGCTTCTGTGGCTGGTTTCTTTTCCGCCTGGTTGAGAACATCACTAATGGGTTTCTTGGCTTCTGTAATTGGTTTCTTTTCCACCTGGTTAGAAACATCACTAATGGGCTTCTTGGCTTCTGTGGTTGGCTTCTTTTCCGCCTGGTTAAAAACATCACTAGTGGGCTTCTTGGCTTCTGTGGTTGGTTTCTTTTCCGCCTGGTTAAAAACATCACTAATGGACTTCTTGGCTTCTGTGGTTGGTTTCTTTTCCGC
>NW_020200879.1:17189-54054 GCF_001531365.2 Cynara cardunculus var. scolymus
TGGTTAAAAACATCACTAATGGACTTCTTGGCTTCTGTGGTTGGTTTCTTTTCCGCCTGGTTAAAAATATCACCAATGGACTTCTTGGCTTCTGTGGTTGATTTCTTTTCCATCTGGTTAAAAATATCACTAATGGACTTCTTGGCTTCTGTGGCATTATTTATATTACTAGTGGTATCCGTGGTTGCTTTCTTTGGCGTCTCGTTATTTATATCAATAGGGAACTTCTTGGCAAATATGCTTGCTATCTTTTCTATCCCATCACTTGTAGCTGCTTTCTTTGGCGTCTCGTTATTTATATCACTAGGAAACTTCTTGGCAAATGTGGGTGTTTTCTTTTCCATCTCGTTACTTATATCATTTGCAGCTGCTTTCCTTCTCATCTCCTTAATTATTTCACTAAAAGACTGTCAACCAAGTGTAGTGTTGAGTCAGTAAGTGGTGTCTTATGGAGAAATAGGAACTTAGTCATAACCATACCTTTGTTTCTTCATTTGTCTTGTTTTCCGAGCTCGCATTTTCTTCCTTGTCATTATTTAGCATTGTGATTGGCTGGCATGCAGGTGAATCAAAGATTTTTCTTGAATCAGTGGTAGTGTGCATATAAGTTTACACAGAAATCGGAGTTATTCAAAGCTATACCTTTACGAATTCCTCTTTCTTCAACTTTGATCTCATTTTCAATTCCATCTCCTTATTTCTATCCCTAGGGGATGCCTGTCATGAGGTGAAATTAAAGGTTTTGCTGAATCAGAAAATGTGAAAGGGAACTACTATAAAGTTATGCAGAAATTAGATGCTAGTCGTGACTATACCTTTATCTCCTCATTACGAGCTCTAGCAAGAGCCTCACTCTTTTCTTTGGCAATAGCATTTTGACGCATCTGTTAAAACAACAACACAATCAATTATATACGACCTCCTTTTTATGAGCTTTGGTATTTGGCATTTCGTGCAAAGTGTCCCCTCCACATGAACCAGGCAAAAAGAACTGATGGCACATCGTAGGAATCAATCCTAAGGACTCATGTCCAGGGTTTGCATACATGGATTGGGATTGCGTGAGAAGTAAAAATTTCATGACAAGCGTAGGAACGTTATAATAATCATGGAAATCTTAACATAAGTAAACATGAAAATGTTAACATAAGTTAACATACTTTAACATGAAATGTTAACGAAAGTTAACATGTCAACATATGTGAACATCCATTAACAAAGTGCTTCTCATGAAATTGATTTCTCACCGGAACCCACCCTTGCATATGTATGTGTGCAAATGTTCATCATCAACAGTATGCACAACTGCTTACCTTTTCTTTGTGGCTCTCCAATCGTTTTTCAAACTCCTCTATGAGTTTACGTAACACAATTTCAACAACCTGTGGCACAAGGGGAAGAGCCGATATATAAACTTTCTTGAGCTTGTGAAACAACTGTATTAAAGAGAACCTTTGATTTAAGAAAACATCTATAACTCACCACAGGAATATCTTCTGGCTTCTTATCCGAAAGAAGATCACGAATACGCATGTGAAGTGGCTTATGAATAGAAGAATAACTCAATTAATCATCAAAGGATTTTACTTGTTGCATAATTTGTTAAGAAAAACTAAAGCACACTAACCTTATCTTTAACATCTTTCCAAAGATCACATTTATCCATATCCAATGACTTACGAACAATTTGCTTCCTTTTTGAAGAGGCTTTTGGATTCCCATCATACCTAAATGACCCGTTTCCACCTTCTTTTTTCCAGTTGCTGTATGAATTCAGGGCTAGTACACAGTTCACGACTTTTGGTAACCTTCCCCACTACATGTTACAATCAAAATAACTAGATAAATAAAGGAGCACTGCATATGATTTTGGGGTTTGATTTCTAGTACCTGTTCTAAATCATCGACTTCAAAAGATGGAAGTCCCCTTTCTTCTATGGCCTCAAGAAAATTTGTGATATTGTCAAAGTATAAGCATTCAGATAGAGGTTCTCCATCAGGTACAATAACAGAATCGAAGGGAGCTTCCACGATCTGAGAGACCCAACATATATACATCCCTTTTAATTGTCAAAAAAGGAATTGCTTACCATATGAAAAGATCATCGGAAAAAACAACTCTTACTTTAGGAATAGCACCAGGTTCAATCTTGTTAAGCACAGTGCAAAGGATAATCCCACTTCTTAACCCCATCCTAAAATCTTCTTCTGAAGGCTCAGAAGGCAAATCTTTTGCAGCCACCACACCTACCATCTTTCTTAGCCATCGTGTTGCTTCATTTCTTTTTGTTGCTGGGAATTGCAAATACCCCCAGAATCATATTTCTCTTTACCAAAATCAAAATGCCATATCTAACCCAAAATCGAATAACCCATACACACACACACAACGCCAACATGCAACGTATGAAATGAAATTCCAGTAGCTGACAATAAATCAAACACCCACGAGGCATGAATCCATACTTTACCCAAAACAAATAACAAAATACCCAATAAACCTAAAATTAACTAGAGAAAGTGAAAACTGAGATGATGGGATATGCGGAATTAAACACCGATCGTACATTTCAAAGAACCCCAACTACTTGTATATAATTTCTATAAATGATGATAGAAAGAAGAAACTTACCAGCTTTTGCTTTTGCATCATTCCTGGATGCATTGACTGCACATAATTCCTTCCCATGCTCCAGAAGAACATCTTCAACCATTGCCGCCACAGAGAGCTCTAATTTGTCACCAGTTCCCGCCATATCTTTTAAACGAAAAGACACCCAGAAATCCTAACACCCTTTCGATCACAAAAACTCAACTTCTTGCGTCCTATGACACTTGTTGAATACTACCCGTGCAGAAATGTACGTAACATGTTGCAAGGATGAAGAACGAAAGTGATAAACAAAGAGGAAGGGGTACAGAGGCAAAGAAAGAATCATTGAAAATAGAAAATTCAAGTTTGTGGTTTGTTGATCGACCCTCTTTCCTCTTTGTGTTTGATTTATTTATTAGTTTTATTAATTAATTTTTGAACAAGAATGTTGTTGATGGAGCAACTGCTATGTGTATGTTTGGGAGGAAAAAAGGATGGTTGTTACAAAAGGTGGGAAATAAAGAGAGTTCCGCGCCTCTCGCCATGGAAGGAAACCTCTAACGGCTTATAATTTACAAAGGCGTAGGCCAATCTTTTTGCCTAAATTACCTATTTACCCCTCTTTTATTGGGGTCTTGACAAAACTAATCCCCCAAGATATTAAATTTATCGAAATAACCCACAAAAATGATATTTCTAAAGTTAGCTCATCATTTAGCATTACGCACTAAATGGTGCATACAGAAGTCTTTTTGCAAAAAAAAAAATTGGTTTTAATAGTGGGTCCCACATATGATAACCATGTCACGTCATGTGACAACTCTTTGGTCAAATGCATTATGATTCTTAAGCACCATATCAAGCGCAGTGCGTAAGGGTGGGTGTTACCAAATATCTTTACCAGGGTGCGTAAGGTTGAGACCGATGTGTCGTCTTAAGAAAATTAAGCCATTTGCTTATACCTTTTCTGAATTTTTAGGGTCAGTAGTGGGGTTGATTGTGTAGTTGTAGTCCTTTCCAATAAAGGTAGTCTCTACATCTGATGCCCACCTGTGGTATTCGAGTCCTTTTGAATTCAAGATATGAAATTCGGGACGAGTTGGTTCAACCATTGACATAAATAAGAGATCAGGTATTTTATTTTATACAGAAAAAAAATTATCGTACGCATGAAATTTCATTATCACGACAGTATAGAATTGTTAAATGTTGGTATTTGCATACATCTTTTGCTCATAATGATATATCCGAATATTTCAATATTTTAAAATAAATCGCAAGAGACTTTTAGATTTCGATGTAGGAGGGGAATCACGTGGATTACTTAAGTCCCTACAACCTTTAGGACTATTTACGCTCGTTTAACAAAATCTTTCGGTATCATACAATTACTTAATTATTATCTTCATAAAATGTTATATTATTAAACCAAAAATAAATTATTTGATTATTAAACTTATTAAAATATAATTAAAAAATTAATTATATAAAGAAATTATAAAAAATGAGAACTTTTAAATAGTTGATTTGATATTAACATTGATATATTTTATTCAAATTTTTATGATATCTTTAAATTTATATTTTATTCAAAAATAAAATCATTATTGTTTTCTTAAAAACACATAAAATCATCTTATAACATCGACAGAGACAAAAAATAAAATAGAACATTAAAATCGAGATGTGTCTCGCTGCATTGTACGAGTACTCCTCTAGTAATACACTAATAAGTAAGAATTCATATTTAATAAATTATTAATCAAATAAATAAACAAATTAAAAAGAATGACCTGTCATTATTAAATTTCAAAAGGCACTCCTAAACCACAAGGGTAATGTGCTGATATTTGATTGGTTTGAGCTTGACTTCAAGGGTTAAAAGTTGGATTGCAGTAGCGAATAGATGGAGTAATTGATTGATGATAACAAAAATTCGAAAATTGATTATTGAATTGCCTGACTGAACGTAATGACGTGTCGTGGAACAATCGATATAGAGAATCAGAAAAACCGTCCATTCTCATCAATCATAATCGCTTTAATTAGGAAGGGTTTACAAAGAGATAATTATGAGATACGTAATTTAACTCTAATATATCTATCTATATATTTATATATATATATATATATATATTGTCATATCCTTTTGACGATGACACATTTATCCTCCAACAAGAGAAATATTTTTCAAGTATATTTCCACAAATAGGAAACTTCGAAATTAAATATTTAGAAAGGGAAATTATATCTTACTAGATAAACAAAATATTTTAATAATATAATTAATGTTGTAGTCTTTAAAATAAAGAATCCGTTGAATTCAAATGCGTTTTTGTTTTAGAGATCTTGAAGTTCCATTTTCATTTTGGAGAATCTATTGAAAATAAGAGGCCGTTTACCAAACGCTTACTCGGGTAAGTGAACATCAAGTCTCGTTACCTTACCAGATGAATATAGTAAGGATCAAGAATCATACCCGGTAAGAACGAGACAAATACCAAGAGTTTTACCCGATAAGTGAAGGTGACGACTCTTACCATGGTAAGCGCTTACCATGTGAATTATTGCATACGATACCGTTTTGGTGAACTAAAATTTTACCCGGTAAGTAACTGATAGTGTTAAATTTTACTGGTAAGCACTTACCGAGTAAGTGTTTGGTAAACAGCCCCTAACTCTTATATAAATGCAAACTTGGATTTATTTAATTATAATTGATGCTAATCATTAATTAAATTTATTTTCTAAGTATATAAATCGATGGTAAGCATCTTCAGTATACGACGAATGAATCCATCGTATTTCAATACAAAATAAAGTTCAAACAAAACGATTTTTGTAAATCTGTTTCTTATCTACGATTGCAGAAACATTCATAGGTAACGGAAACATAGAAGATAAGTTACTAATCATACATTATAAGTAATAAAATTTGTCTACAACGTTAAATTGACGAAAAGGAAAAAAGAAGCCAAGTCAAGCCTCCGTTCGTGTTCGTGTTCGTGTTCGTTTAATTAATGATTAGCATGAATTATAATTAAATAAATCCAATTGATTCCTCATTGTAGAGAATACAACATTGAGTATGATATTAAAATATTTAATTTATCTAGTAATATATTATTTCTCTCTCTAATAATTATTTTCAAAGTTTCTTATTGGTATCTCATTTGGTAATCATTTTTGAGGTTATCTTCATATTTGAAGAAAAAAAACCTTTTATTTTCTACTTTTTTTTTATTTTGAAGATAGTTTTGAAAAAGCTATTGGAACAAAATATTGATTCAAAATCCTCATTTTCTTCATTTTGGAGAAGTTGTTAGAGATGTTCTAAGAGCAATTCCAATGCAATGTTTTTATAAACAAAAAGTGAAAGGGTTTGTAGAAACTATCATTGTAAAGAGTTCTTATAAGAACTTCAACCTCTTTGAGTTTGTGTATAAGAATCTTGGTTATTACTGAGGTTCCGACATTTTCCTAGCTTTTTAATATTTTATTAACTTCATAATTATATATATATATATATATAGTTGTAAACGAACCGAACGTTCAACGAACCGTTCGTGAACCATTCGGCGAAAAGTTCGTTTATTTAATAAATAAACGAACATGAACAAATTTTTTTGTTCGTTTAGTTAAACGAATGAACATGAACAAGAGTCTCGTTCGTTCATTTATCTTCGTGAACGTTCGTTCATTTACCATTCGTTTACGTTCGTTTATATCGTTCGTTTATGTTCGTTTATATATTAAATTTAATATACAATCTTTTGTTTATATACTTTGAATTCAAATAATATTTATTTATGTTCGTTTAGCCCGTTCGTTTATGTTCGTTTAGTCCGTTTGTTTATGTTCGTTCGTTTAACATGTTAACGAACGAACATAAACGAACACGAACATACCTGATTTCTAAACGAACGAACACGAACATACCTGATTTCTAAACGAACGAACACGAACACAAAGATTTCCGTTCGTTTACCGTTCGTGTTCGTTTGTTTGTTCGGTTAAGTTAAACGAACGAACATGAACAAGCCTCCGTTCATGTTCGTTTACAGCCCTCTATATATATATATATATATATATATATATATATATATATTGATGTTGGAAATATACATATGACATCAACCACATACTAAAAGCATCTTCACCTGTGAAAATGGAATGTGAAGTTACAAACATGTGAGGATGATGCGGCAGAAACTTTATTTTGAAAAACCCAAAATAGACGCAAACAAATAAGAATATCATACTTTGAATGGAGAGAGAACAAAACCAAAAATTTGTCTCAATAACAACAATCTTGATAGGTAAATGTAGAACAAACACATTTAAGGAATTGGAATTGGTGACAAAAAGGACACACAAGCTGCAGCAAAAAAAAACCTCTATAAATCCCAATTTATATATAACTTTACATAAATCCATCAAGATTTCACTCACCATCCCACACTATAATACTCAGGTCAGGAGTCAGGACCAGCACCACAAAACATAGACATGTCTTGACACCCTAACTTCAACAACAAATTACCTGAAAACATATATACATCTTTAAACAAAACCTGACATTAAACTATTTCTTGTATATTCTCAATGGCTTCTCAATCATGCATAACAGAAGTAAAAGTGAAATTGAGTACATACCTTCAATTAGTTGAAGTTGAATCCACCAGAGGGGACAGAAACATCAGCACCTCCAAATTGGAAACCAGACTGGGTTGTGTCACCAGGTGGCATTGCATCATCCTCTTCCTCCAACCAATATGTCTCAAGAAGCTTCACCGCTTTCTCATATATCTCATTGTTATCGTGACTCTGTAGGTTCTCAATTTTCTCCAATCCTTCAAAATCATCAATCATTTGTGCAAAAAGATTCACATCTCCTGATCGTCCCAAATTCTTCTCAGCTTCGCCCACCTTTAGTATGTTCTCTAGCCCCTCTAAACAGACCGTCACAATTCTCGGGTCTGGACAGATGAGTAGGTCGCACAATGGTTTGATACATCCCTGAGTAACTAAATACCTGCAATATTCAGTGATAAACTATTATTTGAAGAAACGCATTGATACTCAGAAACCTACTAGTAAAATAAAGGGAGAAAAGCAAAAATCCATGCCCAGGAATCATACTTAATTTGGTCATGGCTTCCACCAGAAGTAGCGTTTGAGATAGCCCATGCAGCCTCCTTTTTTATGTCAAATTCTGCATTTTGAAGCAAATAAACAAGAGGGCCGATGATATTTGCTTCGATGACAGTCTGTAGAATCACCAAATAGACAGACGGGTCAAAAATTGCAGCTTACTGAAACAAGGTTAATAGTTAAATCTAGTCAGTTGAGCTGGACAACAATCCCAGTGCAGAAATCTAACCTGAATCTGCTCCTTGTTGCCAGCAGTGATGTTCGATATAGTCCAGCAAGCTTCTTTCTTGATGCTCTTTTTGTGATTATTGCTCAACAGGTTCAGAAGACAGGGCAGTGCTTGATGATTAATGATATACTAGAACACATACAAAGACGAATGAAATTGGTCAACTAATATATAATGGTTATTACCGTCTCAAGCTCCATAAGAGATTAGAAAGTATCAGTTTCTGCCAGCATCAAGAGAACTTGTATAGAATAATTTGAATTAAACAAAAATAACTACAAGTCATAAACTGATAGGGTCTTCTTAATAGCAATATATAAATAAACAATTTCTTAGAATATCCATGTTATGTGCACAACATAGCAAATGACATCATCTGCTTCAGCTTTTGTACATATAAACTACATCAACGATGACATCCAAATTATGTATAACTTGTTACATCGAATAGATATTCCATCATTGTTAGATCTATACTGATGGATAATGGCCAGACAAAATGGATATAAGAACAAGAAAACCGGTTTCTAATTCTATTACAGGTTAATACCCAGTTGAAATAAGCCTGAATCACCCTTATCTGCTTAATCACAGGTCGATTGGTGAATTAGATACTCCAAAAAAAGTATCAAAGTTTCAGCAGAACCACCAAAAATAAAGTGCCACTGGCAGAGGCCAACATTTGAAGACTGCCAGAATAAATGCAACAATTTCTAAGGAATTAGAAATTCCCAACATATTTTCAAATGTAGGCCTCTGCCAGATAAAAGAAACAAGCAAACATCAATCCCTCTGTTCTCAAATAGCAGTCCCACTGTCCTTTTTAAGATGTTCACCATACGATGTCCTCATTCTAAAAAAGACCAGCCCATTTGACTACAAGAAAGACTGCTCAACCCTTAGTTTAATCAACTTAGTGAAAAGAAAAAGTTAACTTTTTATGTGAGTTCACATAGTTAAAAAAATGATAAATAGTCCTTGATGGTAAAAGATATTTTTTTCAAATCTGTCCAGGAATGAGGACAATAATGGAGAACAAAGCAGGTATTACTTGTATCAAATTCCTGATAGCACTAAATGGCCAAATAGAATGCATAATGATAGATTATGTGAAATTGTCTCAAATCTCACAGAACAAAATTGTAACAACCTACTACTATAGTGGTAGTCTCAGATCAGTACCTGAGTTTGCATATCATCACCAGTAACAATGTTCCCAACCGTACGAAGAGCAGGGATGAGTACAGAAGGAGAAGGATGACTGAAACACCCATATAATCCAAATAGCAGAACATAAGAAACTAAACAGGCTTAAAATATATCATAACAAGACAAAAAAACTATTACCATACTCACTTGAGTAACTCAACCAGTCTTGGACATACATTTGCTTCTATTACAGCTTGGATTTTATCATTGGTACCATCTGAAAGATATGAGAGTGCCCAACAAGCATCAGTCAGAACTTCTTCATCGTTCGAATGAATAAGTTGCTGAAGAGCCGGAAGTGCAGGTCTGGTCTGTCAAAACAAATAGAAAATGTCATTAATAGCAGGTTGTAGTGGTTAAAAATAATGAATGGCTCTTCAATAGCTCAATGAAGTTTAATATGCCATATGGCTGCTGAAAAGATACAGCTAATCAGCATGTGGATGACATATACATAAAAACAGAAGTCTATAGCAATAAAAGACAATGTGGCTCATTACAAGCATCCGTCTTTTGAGACCAACCTGATCAAAAGAGGGTTGCGGCTTGCCTCTACAAAAATTGGAAAGYGTCCACGTAGCATTGCGCAACATAGATAGCTTCGCATGCTCGTTTAACTGAGCCAGCAACGGAATCAAAGCACCCTGTCCGAGTACAAGGTCACGACATTTAGGGGAATCACCGGCAACATTCCCTAGCGCCCATACAGCCTGCATGCATACACATTAAGCTCCTTCCAATTACCAAAATGAATAAAAACACAAGAGTGGTATATGCTTAACAAGCTTATCATTAATTAAAGAGTGTACATAGAATACTGAAATAATCCAAACCACACTTTAGAAGAACATACCTGCTCTCGAACATCATCGCTTGGAGATGCAAGAAGTTTTACAAATATAGGCACAGCACCATGATCAATCACCACTTTTGTGTGTTCAGATGTCCCCGAAGCAATATTAGTCAACGCCCAAGCTGCCTCAAACTGCACCATATAGATATATATACACACACACATACACAACAGACATTAAATAATTTTGTGTATGTTCAAATGAAGTAAAAGATTGCCAAATCACATAACATTTTATCTCACCTGTAGTTGCGGGAAATCCTCTCTCACAAGAAACTCAACGAAACGAGGAACAACACCAGATTGGATAACTTCCTCAATGGGAGGGCTGCGTTCTGGTTAGAAAAATATCATAAACAAGACATGTTAACAACACTGATAGCGAAAAGTAAGAATGGTTTATTGAGATAAAAATAATATAACCTTCTTTACATATTAAATAAAAGGAAATCCATATCATACCTATTGATAACAGCTTACGAAACTGAGTAGTAGCCTCAAGCTGCATATTGTTATCATCAGACCAAACTCCAGCAACCATTGCAGGTAGATTTTCTAACTGCAATCATCACAATCACAGTAAAAGGCAACATTTATATCAGGAGTTCATAACATGTACTTGCAAACTTCTACGATGACGTGCGCAATATATATTCAAATGATGGAACGTCTATTTCATAGAGTAATTATTACATGCTAAAAGAGTACAACAACCAACCAATATCTACTTACAAGCCAAATGCACCCAGCTAGGTCTTCCTTTTTTAAACACATAAGAGATCTATAGTAATACAGTTATAGAAATACAACTGATAAGTAGTTAAAATTTCTCCGTTCAAGAAATAGTCGATCATAGTTTCAATTAGAATAATTCTTCCATAACCACAACTCCACAAGGAAGAACCCATTGGTCATTTGTTTCCTCACAAAGTGCAAGGTCCCAGTTTCGAATCCCTTTCCATGCTCCCTTGGGACACTTTGAAGCTTCCACAATAAACCAAAAATCACTCACGACGGAGGACATATATTTCTTGATTTGTACATCAAGGAACAAAACTACCTTCTAGAATGATAATTCACCCAATACTTGGTTGATAAACAGATTGCTCTCTTGACCAGAAAATTCTAAACAGTATGTCCTTTCAGTGGAGCCTAGAAAGTAGGGTACTATTTAACTACAACGGAAACTAGGTCATGCAGTCATGGTTCATTGACATAAACGATACCTGAATTACAAAATCAAGGGTTCATCCAAAATAAGAAATGATCGATGTACGATTCCTAAAACCTATATAAACAGAAAACCTAAAAATCCAAACACATCACGGCATATTAAAGAAATTACTATAGAGAGACATCTCAATCGCATACGATACGACCATATTGCAAGATTCAAGTACCTTCTTTTCGGCTGCGGAAGCAGATTGAACAGGTACAGAAAACTGACTACCAGTGAGTGCTTCGCGTCTCTTCTTCTGCAAACTCTCTTCCCTCTTGTTCTTACGGATCTCAACCATGTTGTCTTCTCTCCTCCGGCGTCCCTCTTCGGCATCGACCGCCACCTTGTACCGATTCCGGCGAACCTCCGTCCTCGCGCTAGGCCTTAACGACATGGTTGCTATGCCCGCAAGAAAAAACCTAGGTTTTCACAATACGTCAAGTATGGATGAATTGCAGAGCGAGAGAGGTCTATATAGAGCGAGAGAAGGTTTGAGGGGGGAGAGAGTGAGAGACGGGCGGGGCGAAGAGAAAGATTCTCCAATAGGGTTTTAGGGTTTTCTCATTACTTGTGCTTTTGAAGAAGAACAGAAATGGAAATGGAAATGGAAATGCTGCATCTTCTAACAAATTTCATACCTTTTACACTGAATTTAAACATACGGAATTAAATTTTGGTGAAAGATTTGGTTTATTATTTTTATTAATAAATTTTAGATTTAGTTTTTGTATAAGATTTAGTATTATCCATCCAAAAATCTCTTAATAATAACGTTACCTGAGGCAATTAAGGCAGTTTCTTAATGAAGAATACACATTTTCGATTACCGATACTATATTACTAGTTGTGTATCCGTGCAATGCGGCAGGAGCCATGAATTTTAACGATTTTGAAATTTCACTAGTTTTATAAGATAAGATTTAACGATGATATATGTTACATTTGGTTTTTACATATTAATACAATTTGAATAAATAAGAGTTATGATTCCAATTACAGATTATCGACGGAAAAAATTGTATGACAGTATAAAATCCAATATATTTAAAATCCAACATATTTAAACGACTCCACAATGTGTTCGATTTACATCAAGAGCAAAAAACTAAGAAACTTCAGTTTTAAGATAAACACTCAAAACCAATAAAGAAAACTACAAATTTGACAGATCCTAAGTCATGAAAAGACAAAAAAAAATGAGTTTTAGAATGAAAGTTCAACTGTTTACCCTCTTTCTTGTCCAGAAACTCAGATTAAGGTTGAATTAATACATGTATATATATATATTTCAAAAAAACCCAATAACATATTAATTCAGAACATATTATACAGTGCAATTTGGACAGTCTGACCCAAAATATATAATATATATATATATATAAATAAATAACTATAAAAATATAAATCGTAAATATTAAAAATATTTTTTTACAGTATATATAATAATATAATTAAGTCAAAAACTATTCAATATTAGACTCATTTCGAAAGTATTAACGAGACGATTATAATAGTGTACCTTGTTAAAATAAAAATGTATTTTTTAAATATGTTTTAATTGATATACGATTATGTATATTAATTTAATAAAGATTTAAAATGAAACATTTAAAAGTAAATGACGTAAAGTAAATTAATTAACTAATTATAGGGGTATAAAGTATAAATTTAAAATTATAATTTTAAAAAAATCGGTTTGTGAGAGGGTGAGTATATGTGAGGGGGTGAGTGTATGTGAGAAGAGAATGGGGTGAAAAGTGAAAATGTGATGTAAGAGTAGTATAAACGGTATCTTGGTCATTTAGTATTTTAAGACTTTAAGACTTTTGCTAAATTTGCTTAATAAGATAGTATAGATAGTATAGATAAAGCATTTGACAAAAACTTTCAAAAATCATTTTTTATGCATTAAGTATTGTTTATTGATGCATGTTACTTGAAATTCAAGATTACAAGTAAAATTGTTCGTATGTACAACTTATTAAAACTTTATGTTTGAACTTGTGTAACTAACTACAGATAAACATAATCAAATTATGGATAAGTATTTCATTTTAAATATAAAAATTTAAAATATATTTAGGATAAACATTGAATTCAAAATACTAAATCTTATTATTATAAAAGAATTATATTATGAAACCAAAAATAAATGACTTCGTTATTAAATCTAAATTAGATTATAATTAAAAATAGAATTAAAGAAATTATACAAAAGACAAGAATTTTTAAATATTTAATTTGGTGCTAAAATCGATGTATTTTTTTCAAATTTTATGATACCTTTAAATTTCTATTTTATTAAAAAATAAAAACACTATCTCTTTTTCGATACCATATAAAATCGTATTATAACATCGATTGAGACAGAATAAAATGTAACATTAAAATTGAGATATATCTCGCTACATTATGCAAGTACCCTTCTAATTTAATTGATATATTAATGATAATTATGTTTTAAACAAAATCTTTAATAAATTTTCTTAAAATAGAAAATTAAAATCTTTAAAAATATATATATTTAACTCCAACAACTATTTCATTTTAAAGATTATAAGATTAACTATATTATTATAATATATTTAATAAAAATATTTTTTTCTCTTAAAATTTATTCTTAAAGATTCTTGTTGGTGCGAATAATAAAAATGGAAATTAATTAAAATAGTCATTTTTTTCCAAAACAACGAAATAGCCATAGGCGATAGTTATAGGTCCGCGATTGATAAATCTACAATTTGTGAGGATGTCAAAGTGTAAAAAAAGAGAACTTCTTGAACGAGGTCCGCAATTGCAGGGACTAAATATCTAAATTAGTTACAAGCTATGTTGTGTTTTTCCAAATTTATATATTTGGTCCCTATAATCGCAGACCTGGTTCAGAAACTTCTATTTTTTCTTAGACTTTGACCCCTCCGTAAATTATGGCACTGTCAATTGCGGACCTATGTCTATTTTTGTTATTTTGGAAAAGAAATGACTAAGAGATGAAACAATGCAGTTAAAATTACTATTTTAATTAATTTTCCTGATAAAAGAGTCATCTCTTTCATATAGCACCTTTTTAACATTTTCTTTTTCTTTTTTTCTTTTAAAGGCAAAGCAATATATTGGACAACAAAAGGAAACAAGAAGAAATATGGCTACACCTTCTACAAATAACCAACAAACAACAACAAGAGCTAACAAAAACGAGATAAACGAAAAGACATGGTCGGGTTGACAAGAATTGTAAGGGTGTCCGGGCCAAAGCCCGACTAATCCCCGGCAATTTTGGAGGCTAAGCATGACCCCACTTAAATGTCGCCAACACTCCCCTCCAGGGCTCGAACTCGGGTTCATGACTATGCCATGGAGCCTTTACCACTAGGCTGGAAGGTCTTTGACAAGAACACGGCCTCGCAAACAACGAACCCGGCTAGAAACTAGCCATCCAACCCTTAACCCCCACACACACTCCATCCATGATATGTTGAAGTTTTTGCACGTTTTGAGATCCATAGGAGGAAAGAAGTTGAAGAGCAAAAAGTCGATGCACTTATTGAATTGACCCACATGAAAAGGTTTGATTGTTGCGATAACTCCAAATCAAGTAGAGAGTTGTCCAAATTACTGCATTCCTAATAAGCTGCCTAGAAGACGAAATAATGTGAGAGTCTGATAACGCCAATTTTGGCGTTACTATTGTACCACTTCTCGAGTTGTTTCGCTCAGTTTCCAAGCAAACAAAGTGTTATTTTATCAGTTGTTGCAAAGTTCGTACATGAATCGATTTTTCAAGAGAAATGGAAGAATATGGAGGAAACTAGTTGAGCTCGAAGGCATAAATCAATCATGTACTCCATGGTGTTCCTTGAAACGAGTTAGGAGCATAAAAGAGCCAAACGGAAGCCAAAACAGTGCTCCCATAGGTTCTTACCCCGAGTTTGAAGGTTCAAGCGCGTTAGAGATTTCTCGGGCAACTTACCACGCTACTAAAGTCGCATGAAAAGTAGCGTGGACCACTAACAAATGTTTAAAGATTTTTCCAGCTAAGGTTGAGGCATTCTGATTTCTATCTTTAAGACAATATATATGGCAATTTGAGGAGAATTCTTGGCAGATTTTTGGCAGCGATTAAAGGTATGAAAATACATTGGGAGTTGAGTTTAGTATGTATATATATATATATATATATATATATATATATATATATAGAAAGAGAGAGAGAGAGAGAGGAGTGATCATATGAAAACCGCCATCATTTGTGTAAACCGTGCAAACCACCTTCATCTGTCGATTTCATTGTTTAATCTTATGAAATTTTTTCATGAAATTGTTTAATCTTGTGAAATTGTTTCATATAATACTTTTTTTTGATGAAGTTGTTTCATATATAGTTGTGAAATTGTTTCATATATATATATATATATATATAACCACTGTTTGTAAGTATTGAACTGCAAAAAAGGGCGTGTACATTATTTTAGATTTTGATTAAGAAACCCTGTCTATATCTATGAATCATACTCTTCTTGTTTTGTTTTTAATTACCCCCAACATGAACCAATATTTGGATCTTGGGGGATAGAATACTTTTGTTTGTAAGCATATGAACACGTAAAGTTGTGAGTTTTAATAGGGTTTTCAATTTATGAAGCTTATAGATTGTGTTTAATGCTTTTGTGAGTCTGATCAACTTTCAGATTTAATTGTTATAAAGTTAGTTTCGGGAGCGGTAATTCATAATTAGATTTACAATTCATATGTGAGAATTTGGATAAAGATATACCAATTAAACTTTAGTGCTGTTTTACAATCTTGGCCTTAATGAATTCCTGAAATCGTGTGTTGAGATCGAGAGATAAAACTTAAGTTTTATAGAGATAAACCTGTTATAACTCAATTTAGAGTAAGAGGAAAGTTTGTGAGTGTCTATTCATTTAATTGAAATTACCTGATAATTATTGCAACTGAAGTGTTCTATTGGAAACCATTGTGATTCCAACTCCCAACGGTTTCTCTCCTAATAAAGTTTCCAACTTTTCGTTTTTTATAAATTTCTTCAAGGTGTATCTTTAGTTTAATTAGATAATAAATTATTCAATCAAATAATCTTAATCTACCATTAAGATAATAGTAACTATAGTCATTGTGATACTCGGTCTCTAGTTCCTTTGGTTCGATACTCGTACTTACCATATGTATTACTTGATTCGATATCGTACACTTGTGGTCAGATTTAGGAGGTGTAAGCCCGTCTATGAGAGTCCACATGGTCATTCAACTCCTCAACCGAGATCGATAACCTAAGACGTCACCCCTACCAACTAAAGACACCCTTCCATAGTTGAAAGGATGATAAGCAGCTGACGAAACAATGGTCAATGATTTCAAACTCACTGCCACAACATGGACAAAGGAAGGAATGGAGATCCACACCTATATCATGAAGAACCATTCTACCCAAAACTCCTATTTTCTTTCATTTTCACTGCCTAACTTTCATATGCATCTTCAAACAGATTATTTCGGGTTTACCGATGATATACATACAAATCATTCGTTATTACATTCTCAACTTTTTTGCCTTCTTATTTGAACATTCCAGTACATGTATGGTATATATATATATATATATATATATATATATATATATATATATACATATTAATCAATCTTCAAGAAAATATATTACAAACTGACTGTAACCCCCCCCCCTTTCCTGAGATGGAAATGAGATTACGTTCGAACTTAAAAGAAACCAGAAGCAGGAGCATAAAATAGCACAATTAAAACATATTGAAAAATAAAACCATCAAAATTTCACAAATTCTACTAACAACTAACCTATTTGAGCACTGGGTATTGAATTGGGTAAATGTTAGGGGAAAATGCTTATCATTTGACTTAGGGGTTGTTTACCAAACGCTTACTCAGGTAAGTGAACACCAAGTTACATTACCTTATTGGATGAATATGGTAATGACCAATAATCTTACCCGGTAAGAGCGAGACAAGGACCAAGAGTCTTACCCGGTAAGTGAGAGCGATGACTCTTACCACGGTAAGCGCATGAATATGGTAAGAACCAATAATCTTACCCGGTAAGAGCGAGACAAAGACCAAGAGTCTTACCCGATAAGGGAGAGCGACGACTTTTATCATGGTAAGCGCTTACCGGGTAAATTGTTGCATACAAAACCGTTTTGGCGGACTAAAATCTTATCTGGTAAGTAAATGTTAGTATTAAATTTTACTAGTAACCGCTTACCGGGTACGTGTTTGGTAAACGACCCCTTATTGACATCTTTAAGTTCTAAATCATGGAGTTTTGTGATTATTTGATGAGTTTGAACTACAAACCAAAGTTAATATGATTTCTACCACTGGTGGCTAAATATCTAACTCTTCGGGGAAATTTACGCACCTATTGGTACATATGTTTGAAAAATGCATAGTTTGAATATTGATCATTTTAAGATATATATACCTTTATGAATTGTGATTTTTTGCCGAATTAAACCCCTTTAAAGTGTTGTAATTGAGATTTTTCCAACTTGTGGGTTTTTCATCGTTTACTTGAACAATTAACGCTCATAATAGAGCTTATGTGGCTTTTTGAGATATAAATTATCACAATTGAGTTTTTGTGGCTTTTTGATATATACGTAGGTGTGATTTTATTGATTTTTATAAGTAATGGTGATCATTAGGCAGTATTACCCTTTTTAGTGCATTAATTTCATAACTTGAGAAAATGCATATTGTTGGGTTGGATGGAGATTTGGAAACTTATGGGCCGTTTATCAAACACTTACTTGAGTAAGCGTTTACCAAGTCATGTTACCTCACCTAATGAATATGGTAAGGACCAAGAATCTTACCCGGTAAGAGTGAGACAAGGACCATGAATCTTACCCGGTAAGTAAGGGCGATGACTCTTACCATGGTAAGCGCTTACCGGGTAAATTATTGCATACGATGTCGTTTTGGTGGACTAAAATCTTATCTGGTAAGTAAATAATAGTGTTAATTTTACCGGTAAACACTTACTCATGTAATATTAACTTAAGATGATTTGTGTTGTTGTAGGATGATGTACTTGACTCATTCCTTTGGTACTTGATAGTGCTTAAACATTGAGGAAACATGTCATTGGTTGACTCATATGGACTTATATTAAGTGGTTTTGTAAGTTGCAGATTTTGGTTAATTGAACCTTGTTCATTGAGTTTTGAGAAATTTATGCGACCCTGATTGTTGAACAACTTTGAAACATTAAAGTGCATATGTTGCATACTTTATTGGGATCTTGCCCAACATTTGATTGTTCATTGTCATTTTATGCATATGTTCGCGTAATTACTTGGAAATACATGTCATTTGGACTTATTTGGTCTTTTAAATTTAAATCATGAAAATGGATAAGACAACAAATAGTCAAAACGAACACCAAATATTACAAAAAGAATCTGAATTTAGACAATGAATACACTTTAACACGAAACCTAAATTTTTAAGATTTCATGGAAGCTAAATTAAGTATAACAACACACCAACTTAAATAATATCGAAATGCCCACAAACAAAAGAAACAAATTAAAGAGGTCGAACCAAACAACTCGATTTTAAATTGCATAATTCTGTCATGCAGAGACCCAATGTGTAAACCTTTTATGGTTTGATACATGTAAGTTATGTGTTATTTGTTATGTGGAATTGCATGCTGTTACAATCAGTATTCATCCCTGACCCTGCCCCTGCCCCAACCTTGCATCGACTATGAAAATAACCCTCGTTCTCGACTCCACGGGTAAAATTTTCATCTCTAGCTATGATATGTACACGTATTATTAACTATGCTAATGATACACACATCATAAAGATTCTCAGGCTCATGTATCCTAAAAATACAAAAAGAATAAATAAAAACAAATTTTATTGAGTAAATGGTTAATAAAGTGGACTTGTCCTACACCAGATAAGTAGGACATAACCCTCTTAGCTTCACTATGAACATCAATTGCACACTATTCCTCTACGACAAGCTCAATAGTATTATTATGTGGAACCATCATTTTCTTCCATGATTTGCAGTAACTCTTTGGCTTTCCATGTTTGTCTTGCTTCTCCAAAACCCCCCAATATGAGTTTCAATAGTCTTCAAATGAGGTGAAATACCCATTTTGCACATCTTATTAGAAACCTCCATGGCATAATCTATTTTTCATGCACTGCACCATCCACTAATGATGGTAGTATATATGACAGCATTTGGACTTACATTTGATGCCCTCCTAACTTGCAAAATTGCTTTGCCTTTCTCATGCCACCAAAGATATCTTGACGTTGGTCCTAATTCCTCCATCAAATTCAGTGTTTGGCCAAATTCATACAAACCTAGTTAATTTGATTCTTAAGAACCCATTTTGGATTACTTAAATTCAAGCATGATCCTTGAAAGCTCAAAAGTAAGCATAGTTCTTTGCAACCGGTTTAGATCCCAGTTGCCAATCAAGTAGCGTTGCTTAAAGATTGTGTAAAATCTCAGCTAATCCTTTTGATATTTGAAATTAGAATGGTCCTATATGTGATAACAATACACATGATCTAGCTTTATACTTAAATGGATACCATTGAACAATAAACATATTCAAAATTTTAGGTTCTCATTGAACACTAACCATCCATAATATGATCCTAACAATGTGTATAATCTAGCATTAAATTGAATAAACACCATCTAATTGACCCTCATAACAAATCCGTGGTTAGAACTTCCAGGAGATACAAACACACACACATAATTTACATTTAGTGAACACCACAAAAATTGACAAACATATACTCAATGTATAATGAAATCTAAATTGGTTGAAGAAATATACAAACTTTGAAACAGGACCTGCCCACAAGTTTCACTAAGGTGTTGATATACAATCAATGTTCTCGTCTCTAGTAGGCCCACTTTTAGGTTTATCCACCACAAGCCAATGTTCAAAATCACAACCATTAAGAAAGATCGTCTCCTTAGGTGGACGATTAGACCAATTAGGATTCGATCCATTTAGAGAATATGTGATATAACATGTCAAGAAAGTATTTATTCTGGTAACAACAAGTGAGGAGTGGCAGATATTTGTTGGCGACAACGACAAGAGGGTGTATACGGAGGATGTGGTGGTGTAGAAGCGTAAGATTAGGGTTTGATTGTCGGTGGAAAGAAGAGACCAAACATCAAACGAATCCAAGCACAACAGATTAAACAAAGTGTAGAGGTTAGAACGATTAACAAGGCAAGGAGGTTTAAATCGAGAAACTTGTGGAGGGCTGAGGCGATTGAGAGAGAAAGTGAGGAATAAGAGGATGGTAAGACATGATTTCATCAATTGTTCAATCAGAGCACGTTAAGACCTTTTCCCCTCTTATCAAAAAACAAAAACAAACAATTTGAAACCTCCAACCTCTTAATTGGTAAGAGATATAGACCAATAAAAGTTTTTTTTTTCCTCAAAACAAATTACACCTGAGTATGAAATGCTCATGATGGGAGAACTGACTTTCTTCTTAAGTTTTTAAGGCAAATAATGATCTAATAATATTTTTATAAATCAAAGTAAGCGCATCAATTTTTTTTTGAAGAAATTCAATTTTGAAAAACTGCTCTCCAATGAGAACACTGATGGCACCACACCTCAAACTTCATGTTGATCCCGATGGTAAATCGGTGAATGTTACAATTTACAGGGGTATGATCGACTCCTTTCTCTATCTTACTGTGAGCTGACAAGATACCATGTTTTCCTACCTATCTATGTGCCCGTTACCAACCTAATCCAGATGAGTATCACTTAGATGCAATAAAACATATTTTCATGTACCTATCCACCCTTGATAACCTCTCATTCCTATCATGCAGCTACATTTTTTGACTTGATGCTGATCCCAACCACCTTGAGTTCCATGATGTTGCCTAATTCCTTAGAAAATCTCATTTCTACCATGATCTTACTCATTTCCTATAGATAATCACTTTTCTACTAGGAAAATTTTGGCTGACGTGTGCTATTGATGATATTACTATGGAAGTTCATGCCTTTGTTCTTTCTTTTGATGATGTGGCATTTGATGGTTCTAATATTCGATGTGTTTTCCAGCTTCCTTCCTACTCTAGCTATGTTGATTTTCCCACCATTTCTGAGCATGCTGAAATAGTCGATGCTTTGAACTATACTCAAGACCCCCCAAGCCAAAAGCTAGGATGACTTTCTTAAAAAACACATGGGATGCATATGGAATTTCTTCTTCACCCACACCATCCATTGCCTCACCCAAAAAACTAGTGGTCACGATCAATCCCCTATCTATGTTGTTGAGTTAACGTAGGTCATAATCTTCCCTTGCAAAACTGATTTTGCTAGTTACTTATTTTAAGAGATTGTGAAGATTCTCAACCATCTTAGGCCTTTTCAAGTCCCATTCCATTTGTTACTCTCCTTGTCGATCTACAAAAAAAACCATCTACCAACTACCAACCTATAGATTCGTTAAGTTTGACCTGGTTGTCTCCAAACTGGGAGATGAAGCTCTCAAGAAGAAGCCTATTTTAATAGATCGGGCGCCACACTTAAGTTTGATTCTCTTTGCTCATTCTTCTGTTCTACATTGGGAGACGTCGAGCTCCTACGGGCTATTAGAGCTAGCTCTAAAGCCTATCGGGTTGTTGATGTTAAGCCAACTGTGGTGCCCCCTCTCCTTCCTCTTATAGAGGTAAATGGAGGCAAAAAAGAAGAGGAGCATGATCATATTGTTCCTACTCCACTGATACCTCCGCCATTGGTTTTTGAGGTTAAGATGTCATAAGAACCTTCAACACCTCACCCTCCTACCTTCCTCAAGAAGACTAGAAAGCCCAAAATGGCTAAAAATGCACAACCGTAGATTGTTTTTGAACTTGGCCCTTTGGAGCCCAGGGTAACCAATATTACACATAGATCCATAATGTCATCTCAAAAGGACACCATTGAATTTACTAGGACCCTCATTGAACCTTCATCGATATATCAACTTGTCGATGAAGATGATACAAATTTCTCCCCATTTCCAAGGGCCCTCTTCTCCACCTCACAACCTACCATCTAACATTGTTGCTCTCAATGATCTTGCATGGTCCAACGATGGTTGCTCGAGAGGGCAGCTCTGAAAAGCACCAACAACTTATTGGATTTTTTATTTTAGGAAGCCCGTCGTCAACCTTTTCGACCCTCCCCATTTTGTAGGGGGCCATTGCTAAATCTGTTATGAAGACCCACTCTCTAAAGGTCTCCACTCCTATATCATCCCTAAAGATAACTAGCCCTTCCCCGATGAGGCCACCACCCCTCCCTATTTAAAGAAGATCACCATTCTTCCTCCTCAAAGATCACCACACTTCCCTCCTTAAAGATCACCATCCATCCCCGAAGAAGGTACCCACACCTACCACCTCTTTGAAGAAGGTACACACCCTCCCTACTCACCGAAAAAGGTACCGTCCGTACACTCCTGTCCCTCGAAGGTTCCCTTGCCTCATGCTTGGCCCGATTGGACATCGACATCCCATGAACGACAAAGTAGCTTTTTGGTCTCCTACCCCAGGGCACTTAGACTCTCCTCCTTCTGAGATTTTATATGCTCTTCCTGCTGACGTCGTGTCTATATTAGACGGAATTGTCAACAACTAACAATTCAGAATGCCAACATTCATCAAAGGGTTCAATAGTCAGTTGACGCCCTCAACGCTCAGATTGATTTAGTAGAGGACTGTCGACACCAGGATGTTGATGCATATGAATAGTTAGTGTGTTACATCAAATTAAAATGTTACATTTGATGTTTTCATTAAAATAATTTTGTTATTTAACTTTGATATTTGGTAGTATCCGCGGGTATCAAATTTCGTATGTACCATTTTCATTTCAATTCTTCTCCAAAAGCACAAGTAAGAAAACCCTAAAACCCTATTGGAGAAACTTTCTCTTCTGCCCCGCCCGTCTCTCTCTCTTCCCCTCAAACCTTCTCTCGCTCTATATAGACCTTTGTCCCTGTGCATTTCATCCATACTGACGTATTGTGTAAACCTTCACTCGCTCTAGACCACGTTTCTTGGTTTTTTGCTTGCTAGGAGTAGCAACCATGTCGTTGAGGCCTAGCGCGAGGACCGAGGTTCGCCGGAATCGCTACAAGGTGGCGGTCGATGCCGAAGAGGGACGGCGTAGGAGAGAAGACAACATGGTTGAGATCCGTAAGAATAAGAGAGAAGAGAGTTTGCAGAAGAAGAGACGCGAAGCACTCACGGGTAGTCAGTTTTCTGTGCCTGTTCAATCTGCTTCCGCCGCCGAAAAGAAGGTACATAAATCTTACCATATGCTCGTATCATATGCGACTGAGATTTCTCTCTATGGTAATTTCGTTGATATGCCGTGATGTGTCTGAATTTCTAGGTTTTCTGTTTATATAGGTTCTAGGATCGTACGTTGATCATTCTTATTTTGGGTGAGCCCTGGATTTTGTAATTCACGTATCGTTTTAAGTCAATTAACCATGACTGCATGACCTAGTTTCAGTCGTAGCTAAATAGGATCCCTACTTTCTAGCCTCCAATGAAGGAAATGCCGTTTAGAAGTTTCTGCTCAAAAGAGCAATCTTCATAAACGAAATATCGGGTGAATTTGTAAGCTTTCTAGAAAGAAGTTTTGTTCTTTGATGGACAAATCAAGACATATAAGTCATCGGTCATGCTTGATTTTTGGTTTATGCGGAAGCGTCAAAGTGTCCCAAGGGACCATGGGAACTGGGAAGTGATTTGAAATTGGGACTTTACATTTTGTGAGAAAACAAATGACCAATGGGTTATTCCTTGTTGAGTTGTGGTTATGGAAGAATTATTCTAATTGAAACTTTGATTGACTAGATATCTTAACACTAACATTTTTGGCTATCTGTTGTATTTCTAAACTGTATTACTATAGATCTCTTATGTGTTTTAAAAAGGATGACCTAGTTGGGTGTATTTGGCTTGTGAGTAGGTATGGGTTGGCTGCTTGTGCTTTTTTAGCATGTGATAATTACTCTCCATAATATACATTCTGTCATTTGAATATATGTTGCGTCATTTAGATGTTTACAAGCACATGTTATGAACTCTTGATATAAATGTTTCCTTTTACCGTGATTGTGATGATTGCAGTTGGAAAATCTACCTGCAATGGTTGCAGGAGTTTGGTCTGATGATAACAATATGCAGCTTGAGGCCACTACTCAGTTCCGTAAGCTGTTATCAATAGGTATGCTATGTTTCCTCTTTTTTTAATTTTTTAAAAAAATAGTTATATTGTTTTTATCTCAAATAACTGTTCTTACTTTTCGCTATCACTGTTGTTAACATGTCTAGTTTATGATATTTTCTCTAACCAGAACGCAGCCCTCCCATTGAGGAAGTTATTCAATCTGGTGTTGTTCCTCGTTTTGTTGAGTTTCTTGTGAGGGAGGATTTCCCGCAACTACAGGTGAGAAAATGTTATGTAATTTGGCCATTTTTTTACTTTATTTGATATGCGTACACAAAATTATTTGATGTCTGTTGCGTTTGTGTATGCATCTATGTATATATTTTTCCTATATGGTGTAGTTTGAGGCAGCTTGGGCGTTGACTAATATTGCTTCTGGGACATCTGAGCACACAAAAGTAGTGATAGATCATGGTGCTGTCCCGATATTTGTAAAACTTCTAGCATCTCCAAGTGATGATGTTCGAGAGCAGGTATGTTCTTCTAAAATGTGGTTTGGATTACTTTGGTATTCTGTGTAGTCTATTTAATTGATAATTAGTCTGTTAAGCATATACCTTTCTTGCGTTTTTATTCATTTTGGTAATTGGAAGGACCGTAATGTCACTTTCTTCTGCATGCATGTAGGCTGTATGGGCGCTAGGGAATGTTGCTGGTGATTCCCCTAAATGTCGTGACCTTGTACTTGGACAAGGTGCTTTGATTCCTTTGTTGGCTCAGTTAAATGAGCATGCCAAACTATCTATGTTGCGCAATGCTACGTGGACACTTTCCAATTTTTGTAGAGGCAAGCCGCAACCCTCTTTTGATCAGGTTGGTCTCTGAAAACTGGCGCTTGTAGTGAGCTACATTGTCTTTTATTGCTACAGACTTTATTTTTATGTATATCTCATCCACATGCTGATTAGCTGTATCTTTTCAGCAGCCAGTGTCAGAATAAACTTCATTGAAGGGCCATTCACTATTTTTAACCACTACGTCCTGCTATTTATGGCATTTTCTATTTGTTTTGACAGACCAGACCTGCACTTCCTGCTCTTCAGCAACTTATCCATTCGAATGATGAAGAAGTTCTGACCGATGCTTGTTGGGCACTCTCATATCTTTCAGATGGTACCAATGATAAAATCCAAGCTGTAATAGAAGCAAATGTATGTCCAAGACTGGTTGAGTTACTCAAGTGAGTATGGTAATCAACTTTTTATCTGGTTATGATATCTTTAAGCCTATTTAGTTTCTCATATTCTGCAATTTGGATTATTTGGCTGTTTCAGTCATCCTTCGCCTTCTGTCCTCATCCCTGCTCTTCGTACGGTTGGGAACATTGTTACTGGTGATGATATGCAAACTCAGGTACTGGTTTGGGACTACCGTTATAGTAGTAGGCTGTTAGGATTTTGTTCATTGAGACACACTTTTACCTGATTTATCATTCTATGTGTGGGTAATTTAGTGCTATTAGGAACTTCATACATGTAATACCTGCTTTCCTTCTCCTTTACTATCCTCATTGTCTGAGCACATTGTAAAGTTTTCTTTTACCACTAAAGGCTATTGTATTTCTCATCTCTTCAAGTTTGTGAACTCACATAGTAGGTTAACTTTTACTTTTTCAACAAGTTGATTAAACCAAGGGTTGGATAGTCTCTTTTCTCTAGCAAATGAGCTGGTTTTATAGAATCAGGATTATTGTGATGGTGAACAGCTTAAAAAGGAAAGTGGGACCACTATCTGAAGACAGAGGGATTGCATCTTTTGTTGGAGTTTGAATGATGAGTTGATGTTTGCTTGTTTGTTTTATCTGACAGAGACCTACATTTGAAAGACGACCAAAGGTTGGGAATTTCTAATAGAAATTGTTGCATTTGTAACTGCCTGTCCCTCTCGACCTGTGAATGAGCAGATAAGGGTGATTCAGGCTTATATCAACAGGGTATTAACCTGTAGTAGAACTAGACACCGGTTTTTTGGCTCTTGTATCCTCTTTGCCTGGCTCATTATCCATCAAATCAAATCAAATACTATAGGTCTAACAATGATGGAATATTGATTCAATGAATCGTTGATTGGAATTTATGAGAGAGGTGTAGTAAAAAAGTTATACTTAATTTGGATGATTGTTAATGTAGTTTATATGTACAAAAGTTGAAGCAGATCATAACACTTGCTATGTTGTGCACATAACATGCATATTTTAAGAACTTGTTTATTTATGTATTGCTATCAAGAAAAAACTTTTCAGTTGATGACTTGTAGTTATTTTTGTTCAATTCAAATTATTCTATATAAGTTCTCTTGATGCTGGCAGAAACTGATACTTTTCAATCTCTTAAGGAGCTTGAGACGGTAATAAACATTATATATTAGTTGACCAATTTCATTTGTCTTTTTATGTGTTTTAGTATATCATTAATCATCAAGCACTGCCCTGTCTTCTGAACCTGTTGAGCAATAATCACAAAAAGAGCATAAAGAAAGAAGCTTGCTGGACTATATCGAACATCACTGCTGGCAACAAGGAGCAGATTCAGGTTAGATCTCTGCACTGGGATTGTTGTCCAGCTCAACTGACTAGATTTAACTATTAACCTTGTTTTCAGTAAGCTGCATTCTTGACTCGTCTGTCTATTTGGTGATTCTACAGACCGTCATCGAAGCAAATATCATTGGCCCTCTTGTTCATTTGCTTCAGAATGCAGAATTTGACATCAAGAAGGAGGCTGCATGGGCTATCTCAAATGCTACTTCTGGTGGAAGCCATGATCAAATTAAGTAAGATGCCTGGACATGAATTTTTGCTTTTTTCCTTTTATTTTACTATTTCTGAATATTTATGATATTTTTTTATATAATAATTGCAGGTATCTAGTTAGTCAGGGATGTATCAAACCGTTGTGTGACCTACTTGTCTGTCCAGACCCTAGAATTGTGACTGTTTGTCTAGAGGGGCTTGAGAACATACTAAAGGTAGGTGAAGCTGAGAAGAATTTGGGGCGATCAGGAGATGTAAATCTCTATGCACAAATGATTGATGATGCCGAAGGCTTGGAGAAGATTGAGAACCTACAGAGTCATGATAACAATGAGATATACGAGAAAGCGGTGAAGCTTCTTGAGACATATTGGTTGGAGGAAGAGGATGATGCAATGCCACCTGGTGAAACCACTCAGCCTGGTTTCCATTTTGGAGGTGGTGATGTTTCTGTTCCCAATGGTGGATTCAACTTTAACTGATTGAAGGTATATGAGTACTTTTTGTTATTGCCTTTCACATATATATTATTTTACTTTGCCGTGTGAAGTCTCTAATTTGTTAGAAAACTTCCAAAATATGATATAAAGACCAAGACTAATCATTCATTTAAATCGAATTGATATAGGTTTTGTGGCTCAAATAATTAGTTGTACTAGGTTTTGATTAAGGTTGCCGTCTGGGTATGGAATTTGGTGTAATCAGTCGACAATTATTCAAATGAATTTACATTTTCAGGTCTTTCTTCTTGAAGTTAAGTGTCATTATGGCGGTGGAGTAATGTTGGCTACACGTCAGGCATCTGTCTGTTTTCACTCAAGTTCTGCTTGGTCCAATATTGTTGTGTGCTTGAAGTTTATGGACTGGTTCAGGTTTCTCACCAAACAATAGCAGTGAAATGTTGATGGATTATGTTAAAGTAATATGTTCATTTCCTTTTGGGGAGAGTTTTTGACATTTTAAGTTGGGATTTATAGAATTTCCCCTCTTTTGCATCTACCCATGTATTATCGTCTTTGGTTGGGAATTTCTAATTCCTTAGACGTACTTTTAATATGCCTACTCTTGGTGTATGTTCCATAAAAACTGGTTATTACTATTCGGTGAATGGCAATATGCTGTTGAGATTCTTGTTATGGAGACAAATTTTTGTGCAACTTCCTTTTCTTGGATTCATGCAACATGACTTGCATTTATAACCAAATGATATGAATGGTATTTGTTGCCTAGCGAGTGTGGGCATACACTTCATGGTGTGATCTTATGTTTTACTGCAACCATGAATTAGTTTTGGCAACTGAGGTGTAAAGTGTTGTGTGTTCTCAGTTTACTTGCCATTGATGTTTTGCAGGAATAGCGTCAATATCTTCAGTTTTGGAACTGGCCTACATGCATTAATGTTTAGGTAATCCATGAACTTATCACTTGTTTGCTAGTTGGGTTCCTTTTTCTTCTATGACGGTGGCTCCCCCTCCTTTTTTTGAATGTAAATTCGACTCCTAATTGGGAATATTGTGCTTTATAGAATTGTTTTGGATCACTTGGCTTTGAAGTGACATATGTGCCTAGTGTCTTTTTTAATTTTGATGCTTAATTTGAGCTTGAGTTTTTTTTTAAATATCTTGAGACTTGGGGGCCGTTTACTAAACGCTTACCGGGTAAATGTTTACCTATATCACTTATCTTACCGATTGAGCATGACAATGACTGAGGATCTTACCCGGTAAGAGGCATAACAAGGATCTCGAGTCTTATCCAGTAAGTGAGGTAATAAGCGCTTACAGGGTTTAAGACTTTTACAAATAATCCATTTTGATGGCTGAGCATGTTACATGATAAGGTAAGTGGGGGGTAATATATGTTGCTCGTAAGCGTTTGGTAAAATGACCTCTTAGATCTTAATATCTTTTAGAACATAGGTAGGTACCTCTCTAGTCTGCATAAGGGGCAGTTTGCCTAAATGCTTACCCGGTAAGCGTTTATCGTTATGAGTCAACACTATAATTTATTTTCTAGGTAAGATTGTAGTATATCAAAATGGTATCGTTTGCAACAATAAATAGGGTAAGCGCTTACCCGGGTAAAAGTCGTCACCCTCACTTACCGGGCAAGACTTTTTATCCTTATCATCGATTTGACCAGGTAAGATTCTTGGGTCTTGTCATGTTCGTCCAGTGAGGAAAATTCCCTGGTAAGCACCTAAGTTTACCGGGTAAGCGTGTAGTAAACGACCCTTAAGTTTACGGAGCTTATGCAAAAGGGTCTCTCGAATAAACTCTATAAGAGGAGTTTTATTTTTCTTTTCATTTTTAATCTAAGATGCAAATGGTGGTTTGTTTTTTGAAGTTGCAAAGATTGAATGCTGGAAACTCATCTGAAAATTTGAGGCATTGTCTAAATGCTAAATGTTGAACCATTCATGCCAAATTGGCTGAATGTTTTTATTTGTTCATTTTGCAAACCGTGGGTTTTCTTTTCTTTTTTTCTTATAAGGTCTCTTTTAGGTTCTCTAGAGTTGGTTAGAACAACAACTATATCATATTTTGAAGTCATTTGTGACACAAAAACAACCGACACTTGTGGCATGGTGAGCATACTCGATGGGTCATTTTTTTCATCATTTAGTTCATTGATAAATGAAAAATGAACCAAAGTGCATATACTTCAAAAAAAACACACACACACACAAAAGAGCCAAAATGTTATCGTATTGATAACAATTTAAACATCAAAATTAACCGTATTACAAAAAACCGCACGTGAAAGGGCGGCTGTTAAGATAACGCCAGCCACAAATTATATGCGTAGGAGATTCTTTTCTTACTCCTTTATGCTTAAACTTAAGTTTTGCGTTTTAAGACAAGAAATCAAAATATGGATCAAGCGTGGTGTTCTTTTGGCAACTACATCTTTCCACATCGAGAGCCACATTGAATCTTGAACGTGTTTCTTGAGAAATGGATGTCAAAAACAGAGTTTGATTGCTTGCTTGCCATGTTGATATCTCATTCCGATTGTTATCATTCAATCCATTGCTACATGGGTCTGAAGTCATCTGCAATTGCAGTTCATCTGTACAGAATAAGGTTTCTATAAGCAGCATGAGATACAAATACTTTTTAGCAAAATTATATAGTATCACAAGCTTTTGACAGCAAAACATTAAAACCCTAAAACATTCCACAATGTTCACAAGCCTACCTCACTCACTCTCGCTTGTCAATCCTGTCAACGTACCATATGCACCCCCTAAAGGACCCGTGGATAGCTCATTCAGGTGATTTGTGCTAATGCAAAAATGAATGACAACAATCTAATTACCAACCACTTGTGTTGATGAATTCTTTTTTATCATCTTTTACAACTAGAGTTCATAAATCAGTTTTAAGTTCCAATATTGCAAAAGCGTCATCATCATTGGATCTTCATCCATCATCACAGAGTTGAATTGTTTTTTTCTTGGAAGAGGGAGGAGAACAAACAATTTGTGAAGCAGAACATGAAACAGTCCCACACTAAAGATTTTATGTACCTTGGTGTGGAATACATAAACTAGCAGTTCTAAGGTCACCATGAAGCACTGGGGTTGCAATCACTGAGAGATCATCCATTGGTACCATCCCATCCAGATCCTTCTTCATTTGTTCCTTTAAAGCTTCCACCACAGGCTGCAAAAGTCATTTCAAACATCAATGCTACAAGTATCATAATAATAATTAGATTTATTTCAGCCTTCCAGTCCTTATCATGAAGGAATGGGGTAGTTATGCTTATAGAAGAAATGGCATTAAAAACAGTTTTAAGCAATGAACTTGGTATTGTCTATATACATAAGGTGACCATATAAGGTATCTGCATAACTACATCATGCATTCATAGCACAATATGATGAGGACTACAACTGCTTCATTAAAAGCAAATAATAGTAATAACAATAGTCGAACAAAGACTTAAGGTATGAAATACAAACCATCTGAAATTCAGCAACTTCATTCATCGAGAGATGATTTTCACCATCAAAGGTTGCACCCACAACCTTCAAAGTGGAATCGAACAAAATCCCGACCCCATCTGCAACACTGCTGTACATGTACAGCTTGTCATCTAAAACATAAGTTTTGGCGTGCTTGATGATCGCCTTCCATATGTTGTTATCGGGCCCACCAAGTAGCTATATCATCCAAATCAAATGCATGTCAAGGTCATAAAAATTCTACCACCACTGTTTATCAAAATATGGAAGTTATATATCTTACCGTGCATAGTGAGGACTCCTTAGTATTATACACTTGTAGAAAGTCTTTGACGGTATATATTCGATGTGATGCCAATCGCCTATGCCAAACCCCATCTTTTGCTATCTTTTCCAAACGCCATATATCATCACCCAAGTATGGAGGATGGTGTTTCTTGTATGCTGAATCAGGAAAGAAACTATTAGTGATGATATTCTTTTCTCAAAGAAACAAGGTAAGAGCATAAGCTGCTGAAACAAGTAATTCGGTTCTCGACTTGTTTTGTTAAGAATTCAGAAACGAAAAACTGTTTGAAATAAAATGTGTAAAGATGCATATAAAATAAAAAAGACCCAAACATAAGAAATAATTTTCTCCTGTCAAGTGGTTGGACAAATTTTACTTATTTGTTACTCCCTCCGTCCCAAAATCCGCATGGCATCTGACCCTACGTGCATAGTAGTAGAAATTGTTTGCTACCACAAAACTGTATTACATGTCCAAAATAAGTGTGGACCAAAATGATTTAAAAGTGTACAAGAGATTATTGAAATTGAAAACGCTTCCATAAATCGACATGTAGTCATTAATGCGAATCAAAAGGAGTATCACTATTTGAAATATGGTTTCATATCATTTATCGGTATCCCATTAGCTAGAACTGTACAAGTTCTATAGCATGTTGATATGGCAGTAGAAGGCACAAGGATAGTTGCATGACCAAGGAATTCCCAGTTCAATCAATGCTGCTAGCAAGGATGAAGTTTGAGAAATGCAGTAGAAAAAACTTATAAAGACAGTAAAAGAGACGGATAAAACATGTTTGGGGAGGGGGGAGGGAGGGCTTACACTCTCCTCGCTGATCTTTTACTATGAACGCTTCGCTTCTTGCTTCTCTAATTCTCACTCCGGCGGATGCATTTTGGGCTTTTGCCCCTAACCTAAACTTCCTACTCCTCCTCCAGCTTGAATTATCAGTAAAAACTACATCCCCTAGTTCCGCAACACCTTCTTTCAGAGTCAGTACCAGATCCCCTGTCAGTAATGGCCTTTTGCCGTCTCTTGCATTAATAACTTTGGCATCAAAATCAGCCTGGGACCAATCTTCATGATCATCAGCAGAGAAATCACCATCGAGAGGAACGATCACTACCTTCAGTGAAGAGAAGGGTCCAGATGATACAATCTTGTTAAAGTTAGCATCATATAAAACTAGTTTGATAGCACTGTTGTCCTCAGATTCTATCCTGCTGCCAGTGAAAAATGTAGGATGCAGCCTAGTCTGAAAACAAAGCTGCAAGGATGTTGGATTACGCGGTTCAAGTGCATCAGAAGGAGATCTATAAAAAAACCTGCAGAACGATTAGAGATCCAAATAAATGAGTATGCACTGAACTATTGATGGTGAACTTTTTACGCAAGTAGCGATATAAACCTGACATGCATCCATTCATGTACTGATGTTCAACCAACCCAGTTCATAGTTGGGTGATGGTGTATGTAAAACTTAGTAGAAACATCTAAAGAAGGCAAGCTGATTTGGAGTGCCCATTCAGCTCTAAAACTACATAGATTTTATTATAAGAGAAGATACGAACACAGAGGTACACCTCCATAAAAGACATACAAATGGTCAATTACTACCTGATACTAAGTTATACTTGAATCCAACATGATATAGAGAAGCCACTACCCAAGTAGATGGTATCCACCATATATACAACACACACACATATGCTAGAAATTATTCAGTTGGCAAAGAAACTAAAATTGGTAGAACTCGTTATGCTCAAGTATGCACCAAAATCTTATAGAAGGATAAACAATATGTGCAGATGGCAAACTTATTCTCCAATGAAAATGAGATGGAGATGCAACCTTGGTGACGTAGATGAGAAGTTTTGAAATGCTCGCTGCACCTCATCTTGCACCTATCAAAAGAATATGTAAATCTTTACTTGAAAAGAAAAGGGTCTTATGATAAGTAAATGGCGTGCCAACAAGATTCAACCAGTGATATGAGGTCAAACATATCATATATCACAAAAGAAATCAAAAGGTAACCGCAGGCACAATTCAACAAATTCTGAACTGTCTATCAGTAAGTTTGGGAAAAACTTGGCTTGCTGACATAAGAGGATATGTCAACCGGAAGAAAAAGAACGAAAATTACTGATAACATTGTCACCTAAATAAAGCCAAGAAGACATGAAAGTACCGTTCTTCGAATTAATGGTTCCAACGTGGCCCCGAATTCTTCAGATGAAAACCGAAGCATCACATTCCTGGCAACACTGCAAGGGAAACGAATACCACATCAAGAAAATTCACAAGTAATCAGAACTTCCACTCTAATTGCTTTCCGTTCTGCCCAGTAAAATGTTAAATCACTCACTTTGAAGAGCCACTTCCCTCTGATTCCTGATTAGGAATTCCAGAACCACCCCCTTCCACCTCACTGATTGGTCGCTTCGATACCATCAAACAACAGTAAGTAAAAACTAATTTGGGAATAAAAAAGCGGTAACTATAAACTGCCCAACAGCATTCTTATATAGAGAGAAGATGATTGGAAGGTTATTTGAAACTTCCAAGCAAATCAAAGGTTTATATGTGTACCTGAAATGTGGGGGTGTGGGTCTGTCATATAATCAAACATGTGGGATGCACCACCATATCTTTTTCTCGTTTCTCTATCAAAACAAAATCTATGTCTCTGCACACATGGCTTGTAAACAAGATTAATGAAATCTATAATACCGTTACATTAAATACACACTCAAAGCTTATATATACACCCTTCTATTCCAAAATATTCATCTTCATAGATTTTAGTTCATTTGGAATTTTAAAGACTACTTATTGACTTATTTCGGTGTGACACCGGGTAATAAGCACTTTTGAGTGTTTGGACGAACAGCTTATACCGGTGCCAAATCAAGTTTTTAAAGAAGTTAAACCATTCTAACTTATAATAAGTTGATAAGGACTTTTGTTGTAATTCAAATATGCAATCCCAAACACCGTTAGATTAGCTAAATCATTAACATGATATTATTACAGAATCATACAAACACCGAMAAGTCATATTTCATCACCATATTGTACAAAATAACAACAAATCCACAGCAATCATTAAAGTTACTGTCATTCATTTATACACAAAATTCGTATGATGCATGGGAATTCAATTCCTTGACTGAATTCGGTAATAAAGCGTTTGCATATGATTAGTGTAATTTTAATTAACGGCCGGCCCCAGTAGCAAGCTACAGACGAGTAAATAAACGCGTACCTGCTCCATGGATGGATGAAGATTCGAGTGTTAGGGTTTTACGAAGAAGGTTGTTGGAAATTGCAGAGAGACGCGTAGGGGGCGGAGGTGTTTGAATTTCAAATATTATTATCACCTGCAAAAGTCGTTGTCTTCAGTTTTCACGAACCATACAAACCTAGCATACATTACACATCTCCCAGAAACAATTTCGGACACCCAAGATGAATTTTATTTTATTGGTGGTAAAACATTCGATAAAAACACCTAAAAACTATCTTTTTTATATATCAATTAGGGGGTGTTTGGATAAGCTTATTTAAGTGACTTATTGACTTATTTCAGTTTGGTACCGGAGATAAGTTAAAACGGAGTGTTTGGGTAAAAAAAAAAAAAGTGCTTATACCGGTACCAAACCGGTAATAAGTTGTTTTTGATAAGTTAATCCATACTGACTTATGAAAATTGACTTATTACCATTTTACCATTTTAACCCTGTCTAATAAAAACACCCCCAAATCGATCGTCTTCTCCAAATCGATCAGATCCTCTTCTCATCGATCTCTTCTCCAACAAATCACGTCTTCTCCAACAATCGATCATCTCCAGGTTACAAGTTTCTCCAAAATCGATCTCTTCTCATCGATCTTCTCCAGGTACGTCTTCTCCAAATCGATCTCTTATTGATCTGTTCTCCGATCATCATCTCCTCTTCTCCAATCGATACCCTAAATCGATAACCCTATACGATGAACAAATCGATACTAACCCTAGAGATCGATAACTTACATCTGTATCACTAACCCTAGAGATCGATAACCTACAGGTGCATCTCTTGCTCCTCACCATACAATCGCTCTCCCGCCTGCATACATTCTCCGACATCGGTTATCTGCGACGTGACGTAACGCCATAAAATTCACCATCTTCAGGTAATTTGACTTTCTCCGGCATAACTGCAATATGCTGTTGTTTATCTCCTGTTCACAAAAGAAGAGTTTCTCAGCAATTTCATGTCTACCTGTAAAAAATGAGCATAAGAATATGAAGCAGAATGGTCTGATGCTTATGGCTGTATTACCTCCATCTCATTTGAATAAGTATTATTAGCAATAAATTATTGGAAGAGGAATAACCTCAAGCCTTATATAAAAAGGAATGAGTATTCAGTGTTGCAGTCCTTCATATTCAGTGTTGCATGGTAATAAGGAAACCGTACAAAGGTTATCTTGCCCCATACAAAGGAACAGATATTCGTTATCACATACCTGATTTCCGTCGTGGACAAACTGCAGCAATACGTGCTCCCAAAGGAGCAAAAGAGACATTTAATTATTATCACTCATCACTGAGGAATGTTATTGAACGAACTTTTGGAGTATGGAAAGCTAGGTGGCAAATCCTAAAAGATATGCATGTCAATTACACCTATGAGACACAAGTAAATATTGTGCTAGCGTCGATGGCAATTCACAATTATATTAGAATGAATGGAAGTTTTGATGAAGCATTTGACATGGCGCAACAAGAATCATACAACCCTCGTATTGATGTTGATGATGAAGGATGTGGTAGCAACAATGAACCACATGAAAACACAAGTTCTCGTCGTATGAGTGACGATCTATATATGAGTGTTGTTAGATATATGATTGCAAGAGATCTAATAGGTAGATCTAGATGATTATTTATCATAAATGATGATCTATTTTTTTGTTATTGATATTTTGGTTATAAAAGATTGACATTTTTTGTTATTGATATTTTGGTTATAAATCTATTATTTCATCATAAATTAGTAATCTTATTGATATAAATTATTAATCTTATTGATATAAATTTTTGTTATAGATATTATAAATGATGAAAAATAAATTTTTATATGTTAAAAAATYAAATAAGTTAATAAGCAAACCCAAACACTCCTATAAGTCAATAATATAGAAGCCTGTCCTTTTTGGTCATTTTACATATATAAGCAAAATTTGCCAAACACTAAAAAACAACTTATCAGCTTATTGCAGTTTGGTACCG
>NW_020200879.1:54232-60511 GCF_001531365.2 Cynara cardunculus var. scolymus
TCTCATTTTAAATATAAAATTTAGAATATAATTATAATAATTATTGAGTTCTAACAAAATACTTAATTATCTATATTATATTATAAAACATTTAACAGAAACTCTTAAAATCATTTTTTATGCATGAAATACTATATATTGATGCATATTACTTAAAATTCAATATTACAAATAAATTATGCATAAATACAACTTATTAAAGCTCTATGTTTGAATTCGTGTAACTAACTACAGATAAATGTAAACAAATTGAAGATAAACATCTCATTTTAAAATACAAAAAATCTAAAATATAATTATAATAATTATCAAGTTCTAACAAAATAATTAATTATTATTTTTATAAGAAAATTATATTATTAAACCAAATACAAATTACTTCGTTATTGAACCTAAATCAAATTATAAAAAAAATTGAATTAAAAAATTACACAAAAAATTTGAATTTTAAATAGTTAATTTGATACTAATATCGATATCTTATTGTCAGTTTTTTATGATATCTTCAAATTTATATTTTATTCAAAAATAAAAATATTATCGCTATTTTCAAAATCACATAAGACCATACTATAACATCGACTAGGATAAATAATAAATTGAAATATTAAAATCAAGATGTATCTCGCTGCATTGCGCGAGTAACTTTCTAGTTATATTTACAAACAAATATATTATTAAATCAAAAATAAAATCACTTTGTTATTGAACCTAAATTTAATTATAATAAAAAATTTAATTAAAGGAAATTATATAAAAAATGAGTATTTTTATTTATTTATTTTTTTAATTTCTATGATATCTTTAAATTTATATTTTATTCAAAAAAAAATATTATTGTTTGTTCAAAACCACATAAATTTGTATTATAACATCGAGACAAAAAATAAAATTAAACATTAAAATCGAGATATATCTCGTTGCATTGTGCGAGGATCCTTCTAGTTTTACTCTAACATATTATCTGTATTGTTTAAGGCTTCAACTTCAAAGAATTTTGTAAAACTTTAAACATGAATAGAGAAATATTATAAATTATGAATTTATATAACCAAATATGAATTTTTAAAAACGTTGTATACTACATGATGTTTTTAAATTACTATTACATATAATATGAACAAAAACAAAGTCGATCTTCCTTTGTATATTACAAAGTAAACTACAACTGTTTTTAAGGGGGAAATTTACATGGAATACAACATATTATGAGAATATTCTTCAAAGACTCTATTTGGCGTATACGTAAAGACACCTTCAACATGAATGCTTGATAATAAAAAGTTCAATAAACTTTTTGTTTACAAAGTTATAATATGTTCGTTTTTTGTTCACATAGTTATGATATGTTCTTTGAATTGCATCAGAGACGTAGTGCATTTCCCTAAACGAAGCTTACGTTCATCAAAATAAAAAAACCATTATAAAGTACGATGTGTTCTGACACAATTTACTCTTTTTCAAACGATGTAAAATTACGTGAATTCATGCGTACTACCTTTAAAAATAATGCTTACGTCATGATAAAACGACAACGTCATAGTTTTATTACAAAGAACATTGTTTATATCACATGTACTTGTATTATTCTTTTTTGTCAATTTACAGTGATCAAAATACAGGTTTTCCTTGTAATAAAATAAAAACTTGAGATTCCGTGATAATTTATTAGGAATTTCCTTCGTACTTTTTTCTCGGAACATGAAAATGAGACGGAATAAAAATGTCATAATAAATTACATTGTGTAGGACCATTCATATAGTAAAAATAACATAAAGTTTATACTTAATTACATTTGTGTCCTTGTGGTTTGGTGAAAACCTTGGTTCACCCCTGTGGTTTGATAGAAATTTTGGTTTTGTCCCCGCAGTTCCCGAATTTGTTTTGGATTTGGTCTATAACCCTAACGACCTTTAGATAGGCTATGTTAAGTGACCCCACATGTTAAGCATGTGACAGCAATTTGATAAGTTTACTCTTTTCTTTATTAATTTTTTATAGTACAACCTTGTAATGCAATACGTGCAAAGTCTTTAAGACAATTGCTAGAGTCTATAATCAATAATATTGTTGAGTTTTCCTTCTTTAATATGGTATTGGAGCCCATGGTGCTAAACCCCATTTGCTCTTCATCAATACTTGTAACAACTGCACGCCTCCTGCAAATCAGTTCAAGCAAAAGAACCCCAATAGAGTAAACATCTGATTTTATTGTCAAGTTGCATGTATGGAAATAATGTGGATCCATATACCTAAATGTGCCTTTGGCAAGAGTGCCGACAAGTGTACGTGTCTGGTTCATAGGACCTAACTTGGCCAGCCTAAAGTCGGAATTCCTAGCTGCAAAATTCTTATCCAACAGAATGTTGGAGCTCTTTACATCACGATGTATGATTCCATGTTGAGTGCTCGTGCCTGTGAAGGTAGTCCAATCAATGCGCAGTTCCTTTGCATATTTTGAGCAGTTGCAACCATGATAGAGGAGCACCATCTTTGTGAAGATGGTTTTCAAGGGTCCCCTGCAACATGTATTCGTAAACAAGTGCCATATATATTCCCTTTTTACAGTACCCAATCGATTATACCAGATTACAATGTTGAATCTTAGAAAGCATCTCAAATTTCGGTGTGGAACTCTAGGGCACCTTGACTGGATATGGAATTTGACTTATTGATTGCAACAACAATACTTCAACCATTCTTGACATGAATTTTATAGACCTTAGCAAATGCCCCACCACTAATGACCAGCGCCTCATCGAAGTTTTGGTTTACTAATATATCCGCCTACTCTAAAAGTCGTACATTCTCCTTTTTTTTTTTAAACTATTTTAAATAAAAAATTGAAATAAAAGCAGTTATGGGTGTCTTAATTTTGTTCATAGTGGTTTTGAAATCCATTTCGCTCCATGTGGCTGGTGGAGTCAGCCTTGGTGTATCAAGCTAGGTCTACATTTAAGAAAAAACTTATGTTAAAAAAAAGTGTTAGTTTGCCAATGTTAACCACATAATCATTTATAAGATAAAAGTCATCACTTTTACTATACAAGATTGTTGGCCATAAGAATGACATGGGAAGACTGTTGATAAGTGTATTTTATTTGGTAAGCGCTAACCGAATAAAAGTCATAATACTTGCTTACAGGGTAAGATTCTCGATACTTGTCATTCCTCTTATTCGATAATATTCTCGATCCTTATCATATTAACACGAAAAGTAAGTGGGATGTAAACGTTTGTTCAATTAAGTTGTGTTTGGTACATGAGATAAGACATGACATGACGAGACAAAACTTATTGTCCCACGTTGGGCGCAACATGGGACATGACAAGAACTTACTGTCCCATGTTTGGTGCACATGGGACAGGGACAAAAACAAGAACTGGGAAAAGTTGGGATGACGTGAGACAAAAAAGGTTTTTTATTGTTCCACCAAAATAGGTGGAACAAAATGAGACAAGAATGAGACATGATCTATATTACTAATTAACCTTCGTTTGATATATAACCTCAACATGGTATTTGTTTTAGTGGTCCCCATCGCTAGTCGCGGCCGCTGCCACCACCAGTAGCCATCGTCAGCCACCTCTACATCCTCCCCCACTACAATAACCTCCTCCACACTGTCTATCACCACCTCCACACTGTCTATCACAACCTCCACAACGACCATTGGGCACCGTTCACCAATGTTGCTCACCTCCACCTTCTCTTCTACTACAACAACTTCACTGCACTACCTCCAATCATCGTCGGCCACCAACCACCATTGTCCATTGCCACTACCACTACTACCGTTGGCCACCTCCACTTTCTCCTCTAATACAACAACCTCCTCCACCACCTCCACAACCATCGTCGATCACCGACCAATACCGTTCATTGCCACCACCATTACCACCATGGCCCACCTCACCTCCACCATAATCACCACCACATCTGCCTCCACAATATAAGCTACGACTACCTCCTCCACCACTGTCGACTGCCATCACCACTACTATCCACCATCTTCATGTCCTCCACAACCACCATCGTCCACCAATCAACAACGCTTCTACCTCTACAACCGTTGTTGTTGCAACAATCTTCGCCGTGCTTTCACCAATTGATAAGGATCTTCCAAACTGAATAAAACATAATTTCTCCTTTATATGAATCGAATGTTTTCAAACTACCATTAATTATATAAAAAAATCATACAAATTTGGTAATATTTTGTGTTTATGTATATGAAAAATGTGTAAAAATGTTTATAAATTAAATTATTTACTTTATTAGTATTAATTATAACTATTATATAACATATAAAATTATAAAATAACTTTTAGGGGCAACTTGTCTAGTTCTGTCTTGTCCAGTCTTAGTCGTACCAAACACCAGACAAACATTTGTTCTATTGTCCAGGTCTGTCCAATCCTGCCCTCTTGTCATGCCCAGTTTTATTATGTTCAATCATGTCTGTGTACCAAACACTGCCTTAGTGTTTGGTAAACGGACCCTTAGAATGGTTTATCAAACATAAATTATGTAAACAATTACCGAATAAGCAAGTGCTAACTAAAGAAAATAGGTTCTTAATTTTTACCAAAAAAATATTTCGCTCAACGACAGTTGTAGGTCAAAGTGTGTGGGTAAGAAAAATTAATCTTACTGGATCAGCACCACTTATTTAGTAAAAAAAAGGGTAAATATATAATAAACAAATAAATTTAATTTTTAAGCTAGATGCACATGTGAATGATTTGCATTTTCACTCTCTTTTAATTTTTAAGGTAGATGTACATAACCGGTTTACCCTTTTAAAATGATTTACAAAATTTATGGATCAAATTAGTATTGAATTTTGAGCAAAATGCGCAAATAACAATCTATTTTTACAAATTTCCTTATTATAGTATTGTACTTTCAGCTGTTCTTATTACAACAATGTCCTTTTAAAATAATTTTTATTAGAGCATCGTACTTTCAAAAATTTATCCATCATAGATTGATTAACCTTTTAATTAAATTTGCCCACCATACAAGATTTCTTTGCTACCTCATCGTCCAAGTAGGCTGTCCACATGTACAATAGTCCTGACATGACATTTCTTATTATAGCATTGTACCTTCAAAATTACCTTATTATAGCATCATCAATTTCTATTACAACATTTTTTCTTTTAGTTTTAATGTTTTTATCATTTAACTATTATAAATTTAATCAAATATGTTTACTAAAAATTATAATATCAGAAATTAAACATGTTTACAAGAGATCATTATTTTACGAACAAAAATATTCATAAAAAACCATTTGTTCATCGAGTTCATCGTAAATTTCATGACTTACTTTCTAATGCCAAAAACTAAACAGGTGGAACATATTTTCAAAAAAAAAAAAAAAACCCCATCTTATTCACATTCGTCTAACAATGATATTTGATCAAGTGGAACTGCCTTGTCACAACTACTACCTTCTCCATCTTTCTCGACAATATTTTTTCGTAGGTTGTTCAAAGTTATCATTTCACTTGGCCTCCTTTTTTTCGGGATAAGCTTTGGTCGTGATTCCACTTGAGATGGTTCCTGTTTAAATTAGTGAACAAATTAGTATGCAATTGATATATAAAATTAGTATGAAACTCAAAGATTTCACATTACCTTTTTAACACCCCTTTGTGAACCCGTTCCGCCTCGTGTACCCCCTTCACTGCTTTTTCTCCGAAAAATTAGTCCTAGGCCTGCCTGGTGGTCTGACATCTTTCAATGGTGCATCTTTTTTCTCATTCTTAGATGATCTACTGTTATGACCTGCTTCATTATACTTCGTACATGTCATTCTTCTTCTTTGTCTTTCAATATGTTCTGTTGAAGTCAATAATCTTTCCACTGCATCCCTTCTTCTTTTAAGTTTTGGCCTTCCAGGCAATCTTCTTGGCAACAACGGCAAATGGCTGATGTGATTGGTTTTCGTCCATATTTTGATTCCGTTTAAAGGTCTTAAATAATGATTGTATGACTGAATAAACATGTTTTTTTCTGAAACAATATGGAACATAACTTTCTGGAATCTTGTTTACGTACAAGATCGCAGCTATAGCATGGGCACAAGGCAAACCAAATAGTTGCCACATCCTACAAGTACATGATCTTTCATCTACATCAACTATGAAAGCATTCAATCCACTTTTAACCTCAAAAAGATCACCCCCGCATGGAAGTACATGCCAAAATCTACATGGAAATGAGAAGTTAGTGAGTTTATGAACAATGAGTACTAAAGTATATAAGT
>NW_020200879.1:60811-62302 GCF_001531365.2 Cynara cardunculus var. scolymus
TTAGCCACTTTGATTTCACAAATCAAAACAATTAACAAAAGCATAAAAGGACAGTTCTAACAGCCTAAACACATTTTAACAACTTAAAACAACTTGAAGTAACTAAAACAACTTAAAAGCAGCTGAAACAACTGTAAAACAACTTTAATTAGTTTAAAATGACTAAAAAAACTTGAAACAACTTAAAACAATAACAAACAACTTATAATAGCTTAAAAACTACTTAAAATAGTCCCGAAAGTGTCTAAGTTGTACACCACTAAACTTCTTTCTAAAATTTGCATAAATGTGTCTAGCACATTGTCTGTGTTTAGCTACCGGAAGCATATCCTTGACAGACTCAATCAGCACCTGTTTCAGGAAACACAAAGTTTTTGATTAAAAATAACTATAAGAGGCATAAAAACTGTTAGTGAATACCCAAAACCAATCATATGATGATTGTAACTTTGAGTTATGTTTCATGAAATTAATAAATATAAAGGCATTGCCCATTTTATTATGTCTATATTATATTCTGTGTTTTAATTATTCATAATAAATAAYCTTAGAATAATGTATTCTAAATGTCCYTAGTTAAATATTATTTCGGGTTTAAGGTTGAAGTAATATGATAATGACTAGCATATGTAGGGATTCATATAGAGATATCGAATCTGCATATGGGTAAAAAATGGAGACTTTGTGTATCAGACGTGACTCGTTATGAGAACACTTCATTGGATGTCATGTGAGTGTCATAAATGTTTCTCATATGGTCAATGTATATGTAATTCTTTGACTTGAGAACATGGAGTTTGTTATGTGTGAGTAATGTATTTTGACATTTATTTTAATCATTCCGTAACTGGGTGACAGAATGACAGTTGGGTATGTTGCATATCACATGATAGAATTAGCATGTATCGAGATAAGATTTGTCCCTCCTTTATGACGGGAGTGATGTTCTGGCCCCCTTGATAAATATATACTAAAGAAATGTATGCATGCTTACATAATTGATATGAGATATCATTATCTATCTTTTATTAGTATGTTAAGAAATCAAGAAACTAGAGATTGGACATAACAAGAATGACACATTCAATGTCTCGTGTTCAATCTGGACATCAAGGACAAAAGAATTAAATATGTAAAACTAAAATTGACTACAAATCAATAGTTTGTTGTATCACCAATTCTCGTCACTTTGGTAACGGTGATGTATTGTTAGATACCGCTCATCGTTTATAACTATAAATATGAGATTTATATTTATTATCAACATGTCAAGAACACATTGGGTCACACGCTTTGAACATATTTGAATAAGGAGTTTTAATAATTAAAATATTTAATTATCATATCTGACTTGTATTGATTTAATCTGATTAAATAAAATCAGATATTATTTATGTTAGACATCCAATCCACTTTTAACCTAAAAAAGATCACCCCCGCATGGAAGTACATGCCAAAATCTACATGGAAATGAGAAGTTAGTGAGTTTAT